>NW_007379534.1:29856-77015 GCF_000475195.1 Diaphorina citri
TTCTTCTTCTCTTTCTTTTTTTCTTCTTCTCCGCCTTCTCCTCTTCTTGTTTTTCTTATTCTTTTTCTTCGTCTTCTTCTCCTACTTCTTCTTCTCGTCCTCTTTCTTTCTTCTTTTTCCTCCTCTTCCTCTTTTTCTTCTTCGTCCCTTTCTTTCTTTCTCCGGAAACTCCTTTGAGGAAATGAGAGAGAGAGAGAGAGAGAGAGAGAGAGAGAGCACAGACATTACATCAGAGCTTCAAAAGGAGAAAGAAAGAGGAAAAGATGCTTCTTTCTTTGTTTTTTTCTGCACCGACTATTGTGTGTTCTTCTTTTCATTCACACACAAATTTAATGTCAAAACGCTGTATCTCTTTCTTTTATTTTCCTTTCACTCTAATTCTCTTTCCTACAAAGAGAGAGCGAGAGTGAGAGAAAGAGAGAGAGAGAAAGAGAGAGAGGGAGAAAGAGAGAGAGGGAGAAAGAGAGAGAGGGAGAAAGAGAGAGAGGGAGAAAGAGAGAGAGGGAGAAAGCCATCTGTGTCCAAGTGGGGATCACACTAGAATTTAGAATTTCACGTGGGAGGTCCTGAGTTCTGGCTTATACCGTTGATTTTATCTGTCTTTCATGTACATTACCTTCCTTTTAGAGAGTTCCATCATAGTCTGTTTAGCAATGTACTAAGAGAAAGAGAGAGAGGGAGAAAGAGAGAGAGGGAGAAAGAGAGAGAGGGAGAAAGAGAGAGAGGGAGAAAGAGAGAGAGAGAGAGAGATAGCGGAAGAGAGGGAAGGAGATGAAGAGGGGAGGGAGAAAGAGAAAGAGAGTTTCTAATTCTAATATTTCTTCGACTTTTGACCTGCAGAAAAGAAAGCAAGTACTTTTTCTTTGTCTATACAGCTACACTTTTTTCCAAGGTGGATTTTTCTCTGTTGATACGGATAGTTGTATGGAAGGATGCGTCCAGGACTATACTTTGAGGGAAGTGTGATAATTGAATAAACGAAAAGAGGTTCAATTTGAGGCCTCTTTTTCTTCGACTTTTGACCTGCAGAAAAAAAAGTAAGTACTTTTTCTTTGTCTATACAGCTACACTTTTTTTCCAATGTGGATTTTTCTCTCTTGATACGGATACCTAGTTGTATGGAAGGATGCGTCCAGGACTATACTTTGAGGGAAGTGTGATAATTGAATAAACGAAAAGAGGTTCAATTTGAGGCCTCTTTCTTTTCTACTTAATTGTTAATTTTATAAATTGAATTTAATCTCGATCTAAAAATAGAGACAGAGATACATACATTGAAAGAGAGAGAGAGAGAGAGAGAGAGAGAGAGAGAGAGAGAGAGAGAGAGAGAGAGAGAGAGAGAGAGAGAGAGAAGAAAAAGATGAAGGAGCAGAACAAATAGAACATTAGGCGACGAACAGTGGAGACAGACGAAGATAAGGAGAATGGAGGAATTGTGAAATGGTAGAGGAGGAGGAGGAGAAGGTGGGAAAGGTGAAGAATGTGGAATAGAAAAAGGCGAGAAAGCAGGAGAAGGAGGAGAAATAAGGGAGGATGAGGTAGAGAACGAGAAATATCTTGAGTTGGTGTGAAAAAGAAGAAAGAGGAAGATAAGAAAGAGGATGGGAAGAAGAAGGAAAATGCGAAGTAAAAACGAGGAAGAAGAGAAGAGTAAGTGGAAGAAAAGTAAGAGTTAGGGGAAGAGAAAGAAGCCACAAACATTTTTGTGTACAGGGTCCCCTGCACAAAATGAAACCAAGTCCGGCCTGAGTACGGTTGTGTGTGTCTCGCCCTTGACTCTTAGGTACCTACTGCTGATGACATGGGCCCTTTGTTTGTGGAAACAGTCTGAATATAATGGGGAATTTTGAAATTTCGTCACAATCTCTCTGTGAGTTGTAATTACTTTTACGTTTTTGGCGTAGGTGTGTTGTATGTTTCCGTTTTGTTTCCCATCGTGGCGTGGCTTGGCTTTGTTTTTGCTCGCTCATTATTTCTTCAACATTTCATTAAAGTTGCGTTCAGATCGAAAGGAAAAGATTCTCGACTATTCTCGAGATGATTCCCATCCCTCGTTAATATTTCTGCTTCATTCTATCCGTAGCTATTTGGACGTAGCTCTTCATTTGTCCATATTTCTCTCCCCTTATTCTAATTCTCACCCTCTTACTGATTCTCACCATCCACCCTCACCGTCTTATTCTCACATACATCCTCACCCTCTTACTTACCTATTCTCTCTCACCCTCTTTTGTTACACCTCCACTTCTCTATCTCCTTAGTCTCACATCCACCCCAGGTCAGGATGAAAATTATTATCTTTTTTTCCTTTCTGCTTTTGTCCATTTGCTACTATACTGGTTGTCTCTCATGGCTCTCTTTTTTTTTGCCCTCATTTACAGAAAAAACGATCTTCTTCCTTTTTTTCTTCTTCTCTTTCTTTTTTTCTTCTTCTCCGCCTTCTCCTCTTCTTGTTTTTCTTATTCTTTTTCTTCGTCTTCTTCTCCTACTTCTTCTTCTCGTCCTCTTTCTTTCTTCTTTTTCCTCCTCTTCCTCTTTTTCTTCTTCGTCCCTTTCTTTCTTTCTCCGGAAACTCCTTTGAGGAAATAAGAGAGAGAGCACAGACATTACATCAGAGCTTCAAAAGGAGAAAGAAAGAGGAAAAGATGATTCTTTCTTTGTTTTTTTCTACACCGACTTTTGTGTGTTCTTCTTTTCATTCACACACAAATGCCAAAACGCTGTAAGTATCTCTTTCTTTTATTTTCCTTTCACTCTAATTCTCTTTCCTACAAAGAGAGAGAAAGAGAGAAAGAGAGAGAGAGAGAGAGAGAGAGAGAAAGAGAGAAAGAGAAAGAGAGAAAGAGAAAGAGAGAAAGAGAGAAAGAGAGAGAGAAAGAGAGAAAGAGAGAGAGAGAGAGAGAGAGAGAGAGATAGCGGAAGAGAGGGAAGGAGATGAAGAGGGGAGGGAGAAAGAGAAAGGGAGTTTCTAATTCTAATTTTTCTTCGACTTTTGACCTGCAGAAAAAAAAGTAAGTACTTTTTCTTTGTCTATACAGCTACACTTTTTTTTATTAGTGTTTCGCTAACTGGAAAACTTGAAATCTTGATGTCTAATTAGGAGCGCAGATTCCTTTAACTCTTTCTCGTCCTTCCCCACTGAAAAAAAAAAGATTTAAAAAGAGATTTACCCGAAAAACCAATCTCAGTAGTGGTGTAATTGAACCCTTTCTTGTCCTTCCCCTCTAAAAAAGAAAGATTTAAAAAGAGATTTACTTAAAAATCAATCTCAGTCGTGTTATAATTAGCGCGGCGGACTTTGGTGGTTCGAGTCCAAGACAAGTAAAACAAAAAATTATCGAAATCAGTGTAAACTAGTTGGAAACGACATTTTATTACAAGCATTTAATTTTGAAGTAGGTATGTAATGTTAAACAAGCAGGGTCCGTCCCTCCGGGAATTTTTTTAGCCCGTAGTGATTAGAGAAAATCAGTACCTATGTACCTACCTCATTTGTTTAATATTCAATTTATTATTATTCTTGATTTGCACCACCATTTTCGTGATCCTGGTAAAAAGACCTTTAATTTGATATATAGGTCGACCAGGTTTGGATAAGTCCCTTCTACGGGAACAGCCAGACAGACTGACTGACTGACAGACACACAGACGACACCGAAGCGAATACAATAGTCCGTCCCTTATACCTTTTCATTACTGTTGTAATAATAAAGGAAGGACGGACTAAAAAGAATTTACGATATCTGTTCAATTTTAAGGTGCCGTAAAATGTTCACCTTAAACAGCCACGAAATATGTATTAATGTATATGCCCCAGTAGAAAGTTATGCAAATATGCATCAAGTTCTCGACTTTCCTAAACGGGACCGATTTCGATGGTGCGTCATCTCAGAATTCCCCAATTTCCTATGGTTTAGTACAGACGCTATGATGCCGAAAGAGGGGACTCGAGCTTCAGAAGAGGGGATATTGCGAAAGGAAAATACATCTTGGGATCTAGGCTGTCTAAGTGTCTATGTTTCCACCCCTCTGTACTCACACTCGCTCAGGAAAGGGGCTGTACGAGTATATGTAATATATGTAAAAGCAGAAGAGATGATAAGTGGGAAAATGCAGTCACGGCGTAGAAGCTTTCAAGTTTTTTGTCTACAACTTGTTTGTCTTTTTTCGCCTTCTCCCAAATTTGTTGACAGTAACCTATGAAACAGATCTTGTCTTGAAGAAAGGCGATTTGATTGGTTGGAACCTTTTTTTTTTCTCCTTTCTCTCTCTCTCCCTCCCTCCTCTATTTTATCGTTCTCGCTCTCCTTTACTTTCTTTTTTACTTTCCTTATCCTATAGGAAGGAAAGTAATGTAATCGGTTTTCAGCTATTACCAACTAAACGGTTGGAGATATTGTAAAAGTTAGGGTAGAAGAACACCCAAATAAGCATCATTCAATAGGATAAGGAAAGTCGTGTGATGTTCACACCAAATTTTTCTATCTTTGTCTCTACATCTTTCTCTCACCTTTTTTCCTTTGTCTCTTTACTTCTTTCTCCTGCTGTGCTCACTTTCTCTTTCCCTTCCTTTTCTCTGTCTCGTCCTATTTTTTTTTCTTCTTCCTCTTCATCATTTCTTTCTCGTGGCGTTTATCATTGCATCATTTCATACACGAGCGAACGGGCTAATGATTCTCCTCAGCGCCTTTTGTGTTGGCAATTTGCGACGTTTTGTGCTGGCTGCTGATGATAATGGAAAATGAAAAATGGAAATATAATAACGATGGAACATGGACGCGGGCAGCGGAGATTAAAGCTGTAATTATTGTGTATACATAGTTCCATAGAAAGAACAGAATTAGAAAGTAAAGAAGAACAGAAATAATAATAATAATTTAATAATAGAAAATGATTTTAAAGCCAGGGTGGGCTATTTTGTAAAAAAAAAAAAAAAAAAAAAAAAGTAGTCTTTTTAAAAAAGGGGGGATTGGAGAAGCTGAAGAAGAAGAAGAAGAAGAAGAAGAAGAAGAAGAAGAAGAAGAAGAAAACGGTCAAGAAGAAGAAGAAAACGGTCAAGAAGAAGAAGAAGCAAGGGGGAGGAAGAGAAATAAGTATAAATATATGTATATTTAATTTATTTCGGGGCAGTGAGACCATTGTCACCATTGAGACCTTAGCAGTTACAGTTCTTTTGCACTCGTGTGTATAAAAGAATCAAAAGAAAAGACAATGGAGAAGCTGAAGAAGAAGGAGAAGAAGAAGAAGAAGAAGAAGAAGAAGAAGAAGAAGAAGGAGAAGAAGAAGAAGAAGAAGAAGAGGAAGAAGAAGAAGAAGAAGAAGAAGAAGAAGAAAACGGTCAAGAAGAAGAAGGAGAAGAAGAAGAAGAGGAAGAAGAAGAAGAAGAAGAAGAAGAAAACGGTCAAGAAGAAGAAGAAGCAAGGGGGAGGAAGAGAAATAAGTATAAATATACCTATGTATATTTAATTTATTTCGGGGCAGTGAGACCATTGTCACCATTGAGACCTTAGCAGTTACAGTTCTTTTGCACTCGTGTGTATAATGTTCTGTTCGATAAATTTGCTGCCAAGTGTTGGAAAAACGTTTCACAAGTGGAAAGTTTTCTTCCAGATTTAATGTAACATTGTGTCTGAACCAGACAGAAATAACAACTTAACAACCAAGTTCGTTGGAAAATTTGTTAACAAGACCGTCGAAGTGGAAGCGATCAGAAAGAAAAGAAATGTGTGATAGCTAATTTTCGTCAGGAGTGAAGATCGAAGGAAGTGAAGTGTGAACTGATCCCTGACGAAAAGTCTGGAAAGATATAGTCGTGTGACAACCAAGTTCGTTGGAAAATTTGTTAACAAGACCGTCGAAGTGGAAGCGATCAGAAAGAAAAGAAATGTGTGAAACATAGCTAATTTTCGTCAGGAGTGAAGATCGAAGGAAGTGAAGTGTGAACTGATCCCTGACGAAAAGTCTGGAAAGATATAGTCGTGTGAGAAAAATTCGGGATGGTTTGGGTTTCCATTCGTTTTATCTAACTCCCTCTTGTGAATATCAAACAGAATATTTTTAAACTTTTTTGAGACCAGCTAAAAACACATGTTGTCCTCGGGATACTGTTTTTTTCTGTATCACCTAAAAGAAGCTCTTATCTTCAAAATACCAAAAAAATAACATTGATGTTTCCATTCCACCCAAAGTCAGTTTGTTCCGAATTTTTGCACGCCAGTGTGGACGGATCAATTTGAGACTACGCTTTTTGGATGTCCAAAATAATTATGTCACAAGACAAGTTAGTACTGAAGGCTGATGTGATGATACGGCTAATAAACAAACAAGTGCTTCAGTCAAGCGTAGATAGAATCCGTTCTTCCCACGCAGAATAAAAGCCCTTAAAGAAGAGAAAAATTACAAGTGATATCATAAACAACAGAAAATTACAAGTTAAAATTATAAATAACGAACCTAAACTTACAAATTACATAGCATAAACAATGGAAAAAAAATTACAAGTTGAAGTCATATAAACAACAGAAAATTGCTAGTTGAAATCCGTGCTTTTGCAAAGTTCAAAAGGAAATAGACTTGCGTGACAACTTTATTCTATCTGCCTTCGGAAGATTCGTTTGAGAGGCATGCTTTTAAAGGTTCACAGCCGTCCTTTTACGTTTTGGTATACCCGACAGATCTGCCTCAGATAGACTGGATCATGGATTCATGGACCAGCTGTAGATAGTTGGATACCGTATTTAGGTACGGTAATACTTACGTATGGATTCATGGACCAGCTGTAGATAGTTGGATACCGTATTTAGGTACGGTAATACTGACGTTACTTATCAAGTTGAGCTAAGGTCGACAATGAAAGCTTCACTTTAAGTTTACGTCTTGAAAACTCCTGAAAGCTTTCAACTATAACTGCATGGGCAAGAACTTAAGGTGCCACCTCAATTGTTCCGGCGCGGCGCCTTGAAGATTACTTACTTCAGGACTGAGAAATGAGGAACTCTAAAAAGAAGCATTCTCGGAACTCTAAAAAGAAACATTCTCCAAAGTTGCACAAATCACCGCCTTTATCTCAACTCCAGTTCACACTTCTCCCATGTGCACAAAGTTGCACAAATCACCGCCTTTATCTCAACTCCAGTTCACACTTCTCCCATGTGCAAGTTGAGTGCATTTCGAAAGTCTCCATCATACTTAAAACGCCTTTGCCGTAATATTTCTGCTGTAAAAGTCTCGTTTGATCCATGTGCAAGTTGAGTGCATTTCGAAAGTCTCCATCATACTTAAAACGCCTTTGCCGTAATATTTCTGCTGTAAAAGTCTCGTTTGATGCAGACTCTTAAAAAAACTTTTCCTAATCGTCTCTCAGAGAAAACTGCTTTGGATGATAGTAACGGCACCCGATGGCGGGAGTTGGAGAGTTTTCAAATGAGATGTTTGCAACGACTTGAAAGCCCATGCTTTTTAAGAGTAACTTTTTTATTTCTGATTATACAGAGTTGTTCATTATGTCGAGAAGAGTGGGTGGAAACTTTGAGGTCATTTAAAACTCTTGGCCAATCTTACCACTGAGAGTTACCACAGTGTCAAGGGTTTTCTTTGACGTCACCCATTTGATTTACAAAGGCCAGTATTTCTTAAACTGTGGATTAACTGAAAACTCTCTGTTTTTGACCGCCCTGGACAGTTTGGTCTCATGGTGTGGGGCTAATGGCATGGTGCTCAATGTGGACAAGTGCCAGGTAATCACCTTCCACCGTAAAATCACCTCTCTTTTATGACTATGTAGTCCATAACACCAGTCTCAATAGGATAAATCAAGTAAAAGATTTGGGAGTCATTTTTGACTGTGACCCTCTTTTTCTTGACAGAACTGCCTAAATAAGGAAATTTGACTTTTTATTAGAATAAGTTCTGTAATTAATAAAAACTTTATTCGAAGATGCCAACAGAACAGAGTAGAGACAGAAAAGAGAAGAAGACGAAAGGGAGAGAGGTTGAAGGGAAGGAAAAGACATGAGAAAAGGAGAAAAATATAGAGTGGGGATAGAAGGGGAGCAGAATAGTAAAGTGTGGAAAGGAGAGGGAGAAAAGGAGAGAAGAGAAGGGAGAAAAAGACAGGAGAAAGGGATTAAAAGATAGGAGACAGGGAGAGAAGAGAGAGAATGGCAGATAAACATTGACTAAACAGACGGGAACAAAACTTCTTTCCTTCTTTTTTTCTTCTTTCTTAACGCAAGTTATAAAACTTGGAATAAAAGAGTCGTAAAAATAGGAAAGCAATCCCATTCCTTCTTATCCTTTCCCTCCCTCCTTTTTCCTTCTCTCCCTCTTTCCCTGTCCTTTTTCCCATCTCCTACTTTCTTTCCCTCCTCTCTCTCTCTCTTTCTTTCTTTCTCACTATCTTCTTCTTTTTCTCTTCCTCCCTTTTTTTCTCTTCCTCTTTCCCTCCCTCTTTATCCCTCATCTTGAATCCGGTCTCTCCCACCCTCTCCTCTTCCTCCTCCTTTCTCTGTCTTCCCCTCCCACCTTTCTTACCCTCCAACACTCCTGCCATTCTACTCATCTCCCTCCTTCTGTCTCTCCCTCCTCTTGTTCCCTTATTCTTCTCCCCCACCACTGTCTTTTCCCTCTCCCTACCCCTCCTGAGGGAGAGAGCCCCCTCATAGTATTGTCTGTCTTCTACCCTTGTGTTGGTAATCATGTGGTAAGACTTGGGAGGGAGAGACAGAGAGGGGGAGGAGAGGAGAGAAAGAACGAAGGGGGGGAGGGAGAGAGAAACTTTTCCGTTTCTCGTACAAGAAGAAACTTTCTTTCCCCTCCTTCCACCCTCCTTCCCCTCCCTTCTTCTTCCAGGGGAGGAGGGGAAGTAAGATCTCAACACAGCCGTTATCTCTGTTTTTAATCCAAAACATAAGTATGAATGTATATTGGGGAGGGGAGGGAGAGGAGGTGGAGGGGGGGATAGAAGCCCCACAAGGTTTTTTCTCCTCTCTCGCTATTTCTCTCTCTCTAATTCTCTATCCTCTCTTATTCTCTTTCTATCTCTCTCTCTTTCTCTCTCTCTCTCTCTCTCTTTCTCTCTTTATCCTCTCTCTCATTCTCTTTCTATCTCCCTCTCCCTCTTTCCTCTCTCCCTCTCTCGTTATTTCTCTCCTCCCTCTTTCTCCCTTTCTCTTTATCTCTCTCTCCCTCTTTCTCTTTCTCTCTCTCTCTCTCTCTCTCCCTCTCTCCCTCTTTCTCTTTCCTCTTTCTCCCTCACTGTTTTACTCTTTCTTTCTTTTCCCCTCTCTTAGTAATGCGACAGAATTTGTGTAGGCACACCTTAAGGGCTTTCGGATTTTCTTACTTTACATCATGTACAATACGCGATTATGCTTCTACTACGAGCATTTGACGCGGATTTTGACCACAAGGAGCGTGTTTGTCGCCGCGCTGTGTTTACTGATGGTGTGCGGCGGCTTTTGTGAGGCGGCACAGCGGACTCAGCCGATTTTTATGAACGAGTTTGCCGTGCGGCTCTCGTCCGGAGATGCGGCTGACGCGGACCGCATTGCGGCCAAACACGGATTCGTCAATGTTGGACAGGTAAGTAAGTTTTTTTTTCTTTCTCTCATTAGAATAAGTTTTATTTACTTTCCTTATCCTATAGGAAGGATAAGGAAAGTTAATGTAATCGGGTCAAAATTTGATTGGTCAGTTTTTTTTATATTTTTTTTTTTCTCTTTTAATCCCTCTTTTTCTTGACAGAACTGCCTAAATAAGCAAATTTGACTTTTTATTAGAATAAGTTCTGTAATTAATAAAAACTTTATTCAAAGATGCCAACAGAACAGACTAGAGACAGAAAAGAGAAGAAGACGAAAGGGAGAGAGGTTGAAGGGAAGTAAAAGACATGAGAAAAGGAGAAAAAGAGAAAAAACTAAGAGAAGGGAAGATTTCTACTGCGAACACGGGTTGACGAATTCTCGCGATTTGTGTTCACGAGTTGTACGTTCTACACGAAAATGTATGGCACACTAGCGCTGTGGGTTTGAAAATTTCCATGTCACGGTTTCTAGACTGTGGAATGCACTCCCTGTCTCTGCCAGAAACTCCACTACATTTGGTAGCTTCAAAACAATGGCAGTGGAATATACAGGGTGGTTCGTGATTTGCGAACCACGCTTATATCTCAGAAACGGCTGGGAATTAAGGAATGAAATAAACGGCATCATGTTTAAAATTTTTGCACTCAATTTTGCACATGAAAAAATAATCAACAACGTGGCTGCCGCATTTTGTGAATTTGGACCGATCGCAGATCGTACGAAAAGTTAAAAGTGGATTCATGATACGAAATATTTTTCTATCGACCATATTACCATGTCTGTCTTTGAAAATGGTCTTTTTCTTTATTTCTATAAAGAAATAGTGTGCAGAAAAAAATCAGTTCCCTCCCTGTGGTCGAATTTCGACGGATTTCGGAAAAAAGGTTCATTTTTTTGACCGCCCTGGACAGTTTAGTCTCATGGTGTGGGGCTAATGCTAATGGCATGGTGCTCAATGTGGACAAGTGCCAGGTAATCACCTTCCACCGTAAGAAATCGCCTCTCTTTTATGACTATGTAATCCAGGAAATAGTTAGTATTTTTTAGTTGAAATTCCAATTTATACAAGGATTTAAGTGTACGAGTTTGCCGATTTGAATTCCCCTGAGTTTCTGTACAGAAAACCAAGTGTTTTGAATGCTTTGTTAACTAATGAATAAATGAATTATAGTGAGAGTTAAATTTTAGGTCACAGTCAAAAATGACTCCCAAATCTTTTACTTGATTTATCCTATTGAGACTGGTGTTATGGATTCAAATCGGCAAATACACTTAAATCCTTGTATAAATTGGAATTTCAACTAAAAAATACTATTTCCCGGACTTATCAAACCACCGTCGTATTGCTGATATTGAAAAAGTTCCAAAGCCAATCCATTCCGACATTTTTGCACGGAAGTATATTTTATATTTACAGACAGAATACGTCGTAAACTTCCTTAAATGAGTCAAATTGTCAATAAGATTGATATTGAAAAAGTTCCAAAGCCAATCCGTTCCGACATTTTTGCACGGAAGTATATTTTATATTTACAGACAGAATACGTCGTAAACTTCCTTAAATGAGTCAAATTGTCAATAAGAAGAGAAAAAAGAAAATAGAGTGGGGATAGAAGGGGAGAAGAATAGTAAAGTATGGAGAGGAGAGGGAGAAAAGGAGAGAAGAGAAGGGAGAAAAAGACAAGAGAAAGGGATTAAAAGATAGGAGACAGGGAGAGAATGGCAGATAAACATTGACTAAACAGACGGGAACAAAACTTCTTTCCTTCTTTTTTTCTTCTTTCTTAACGCAAGTTATAAAACTCGGAATAAAAGAGTCGTAAAAATAGGAAAGCAATCCCATACCTTCTTATCCTTTCTCTCCCTCCTTTTTCCTTCTCTCCCTCTTTCCCTGTCCTTTTTCCAATCTATAGGAAAGCAATCCCATACCTTCTTATCCTTTCTCTCCCTCCTTTTTCCTTCTCTCCCTCTTTCCCTGTCCTTTTTCTCATCTCCTACTTTCTTACCCTCCTCTCTCTCTCTTTCTTTCTCACTATCTTCTTCTTTTTCTCTTCCTCCCTTTTTTTCTCTTCCTCTTTCCCTCCCTCTTTATCCCTCATCTTGAATCCCGTCTCTCCCACCCTCTCCTCTTCTCTCTTCCTCCTCCCTTCTCTGTCTTCCCCTCCCACCTTTCTTACCCTCCAACACTCTTGCCATTCTACTTATCTCTCTCCTCTTTCTCCCTCCTTCTGTCTCTCCCTCCTCTTGTTCCCTTATTCTTCTCCCCACCACTGTCTTTTCCCCCTCCCTACCCCTCCTGAGGGAGAGAGAGCCCCCTCATAGTATTGTCTGTCTTCTACCCTTGTGTTGGTAATCATGTGGTAAGACTTGGGAGGGAGAGACAGAGAGGGGGAGGAGAGGAGAGAAAGAACGAAGGGGGGGAGGGAGAGAGAAACTTTTCCGTTTCGCATATAAGAAGAAACTTTCTTCCCCCTCTCTCCTCCTTCCCCTCCCTTCTTCTTCCAGGGGAGGAGGGGAAGTAAGATCTCAACACAGCCGTTATCTCTGTTTTTAATCCAAAACATAAGTACGAATGTATAGTGGGGAGGGGAGGGAGAGGAGGAGGGGCCTCTTCACATCTAACGCAGTATTTACAAATACTTATAGGAACACGATGAGATATATGAAGAAACTAAATAAACCCTACTATTATTATAATATCAATAGCCACCAGCAAGCGACCCCGTATTAGCGGGAAATGTTGAAGGAAAAGAAGAAGAGTAAAGTTGTGTCCACACATAGTCGACGCCGTCAACTGACGAGGTGAAGAGGTACATCTATGATGTCGAGGCAGTGTAAGGTTTCAGTAGACGTCAATCGACGAGGTCGACTATGTGTGGACGAATATCAGCAGCCTATTCAACTCGGGAAGTTACTTTAGGGCAGTGTTTCTTAATTGGTGTTCCGCGGAACCTAGGGGTTCCGCGAGCTGACGGCAAGGGTTCCGCGAGATATTTTGGAAAAATTTCCCTATGGATTACTAACTACCTATCTATCTATCTATCGAGCTATTTATATCTATCTATCAAGAACTGATAGGATTAGAGTGGGCTCCGGCTGTCTGTCTGAAGGGTAAAGATGTATAAAGAGTGGTTGAATGAGTGTGTGATGTGAGTGAGTTAGTTATTTATAAAATGGAACAACTCTTTTGGCTAAAAGAACTACTCCTTTCGATCTTTTCGCAAAACTACTCTGTCAGTGAGAATCCTAGAAAATGTGTTAAGCAGCGCTTAGACTGATCATACACTTCCAACACTTCAGACATTTCCGACAAATTTTGTATTTTGCTTCCTATGTTAAGTAATGGTAGTCCGCACACAGAGATCTAATTGTTCGTTTTTGCTGACAGTATAAAGAAGCTGAACTGGGAAAATATTGTAATACCTATTTACGGATTTACCAACTTTTTTGGTGTATTGGTTAGCGCGGTTATCGGTTATTTGAGGTAATATTTGGGATTTTTCCATTTACTTGCTAAGTGCCTACGTTTACTGTCTTTTCTTTTCTCAATTTCGATAGATGTGTCCTCCCATTTAGGTACTAGGATAGACTTTTCTAATCAGACTGAAAGGGAGGAGGAGCCAGCCTAGTTAGCTTAGTTGGTAGTGCGTCTGCCTTGTAAGCGCTAGGCCGCGGGTTCGATTCCCGCCCGGGGCGGATTTTATCCTGATGGGATAATGTTCGTTCTCGGAAACGGCTGGCTTTCTCCTATCCTGTCTTCCTTCTCTCTTCGATTTCGGGACGATTCGGGTCGGGACCATAGCAGTCACAGTTCCCTCTGTCAAACCTCTAAAAAAAAGGGAGGGAGGAGGGCTTGCATTTTGCAATTTGTTTCCCTTCAAGCTTTCTCTTCTGTCCTAATTCTTTTGTTCAATTCATAAAGATTCGGACCATAAGAGGAGACAGATTGCTTCCCTATGGATTACTATCTAACTGTTTATCTAAGCTATTTATATCTATCTATCAAGAACTGATAGGATTAGAGTGGGCTCCGGCTGTCTGTCTGAAGGGTAAAGATGTATAAAGACAGTGTTTCTTAATTAGTTTGGCCCACGGAACCCTTTTCAAAAGGTGAACATCTTTGCGGAACCCTGAACTTTCAAGATTGCACCCCGCCTACAGGACATTCGGAAGAAAAAAATCGTGTCGTGTGTAGTGGGAACACTCTGATTTAAATTACATTGCCTACAGGACATTCGGAAAAAAATCGGATGAAACTCACGAGAAGTGTG
Organism: Diaphorina citri; assembly: GCF_000475195.1. Classification (NCBI taxonomy): domain Eukaryota; kingdom Metazoa; phylum Arthropoda; class Insecta; order Hemiptera; family Psyllidae; genus Diaphorina; species Diaphorina citri. The sequence goes on from NW_007379534.1 coordinate 43,712, forward strand.
AACGGACCTTAACAATCTGCAATCATCATAGCTAGGTAAATTTAAAGCCCATGTATAGGAGTAGGTAATGGGTACAATTTGGTACATAAGGTCTGTTTTTCATTCCGACGTGGGTGCGATGCGAACCCGACGCGTGTTTTTCATTCCACTTCCCCTACTTTAGCGTCAACGCGAGTGTGTGATGTGAGTGAGTTAGTTATTTATAAAATGGAACAACTCTTGGCTAAAAGAACTACTCCTTTCAATCTTTTCGCAAAACTACACTGTCAGTGAGTTAAATCCTAGAAAATGTGTTACTCACTCTTCAACTGAATTTTAGTCAGTAAATAGTACAGAAAATTGCATGGAGAGATCCCTGCCACTTGCCAGGGGCCAGCCCTTTTTTTTTTGGGTCAACCCACTTTAAAAATGCCCCCCCAATTATCCCTCTAGTTTGAGAATATCTTCTCGAAAGGCCTTGTGTAATCCAGCCAGAAGGATTGAATAATATCAGATCCGACCCCTACTCCGGGGAGAGTCCGGGGTATTCTCTTGACGTACTTACTTCGAAATAGTCTAATTCAGTGTTTCTTAATTAGTTTGGCCCGCGGAACCCTTTTCAAAAGGTGAACATCTTTGCGGAACCCTGAACTTCCAAGATTGCACCCCCCACCCCTTATTATAAAAATACAACAGCCTAGTTGGCTGAAAGGTTAGTACGTCTGCCTTTCAATCGCTAGGTCGCGGGTTCGATCCCCGCTCCCTTATTCATTGTTCGAAAGGGGCGCCGTCAAAAAAGTTTGGGAACTCCCTAATACTAGAATGTGTTGGCAGTTGGCATACTGTCCACTGTTCTCTTGGGAGTTTAATTTATGCAGTCCAAATCAAACTTGTTGTGACCAGATCGACTGAGAGTAGTTTTTAATGGGTGATATTTTTCGGTGGACATAAATATATATGGAATATATTATGATGGGTATCTGTATAAATATGTGATATACATTATATGGTTCAGAAATATTCTTGTCTAGAGTTAGGTACATATTGGATTGTCAGAGATATGTATACGGGGTGAACCAAAAGTTTCAGCTTAACTCCGTACACGAAAGGCCCACTCCAAGGCCTAGTAGGTGTAGGGGCAAACAGACCTAAAGGACGGGTTAAGTTTCTACGAACCAAAAGTTTGGAGGAACTAAGGTCCAAATATTTCACCAAGAAATTTTCAGGCCAAGAAAAGGTCCTTGATGCAAAAGGGGTGGGTTACGACTATACTTGATTTTGATTGAAGATACAAAGCTGATACAAAGTCCGCCCCAGGCGGGTGTCGAACCCGCGACCTAGCGCTTACAAGGCAGACGCACTACCAACCAAGTCTACCCTGTAGAGAAATATTCTTGTCTAGAGATAGGTACATAGTGGATTGGCAGAGATATGTATACTGGGTGAACCAAAAGTTTCAGCTTAACTCCGTACACAAGGCCCACTCCAAGGCCTAGTAGGTGTAGGGGCAAACAGACCTAAAGGACGGGTTAAGTTTCTACGAACCAAATGTTTGGATGAACTAAGGTCCAAGTATTTCACCCAGAAATTTTCAGGCCAAGAAAAGGTCCTTGATGCATAAGGGGTGGGTTACGATTATACTTAACTTTGATTCAAGATACAAAGTCCGCCCCAGGCGGGAGTCGAACCAGCGACCTAGCGCCTACAAGGCAGACGCACTACCAACCAAGTCCACCCTGTAGACTAGACTGTAGGTATGACTGACGGGCCCCCGGGGAGATGGTCGCAAATTTTCCCGGAAGGGGGAGGGGATGGTTGCGGATTTCTACCCCACCCTGTATATCATGTATTGGTAACTTACCTATCTCATGTGACTGACGTAACACTTTCTCTTTCCGGCCACTGTTAGACCCGGTCGTATATGTGTACTTACTGTTCTGCGCTCCGGTGGTTTCTGTAGTATACTCAATTACTCATCCATTTATTATTCCAATAGAGGCAGTCAGTGGGTTTAGAGATAAGCACGCTCTCAAACAACAACACTGAGGCAGGTGGCGTAGTGGTCAAGACGACGCGCCTGGTAAACGGGACGATGCGACGGGTTCAATTCAGACCGAATACCTTGAAATTCAAAGCACCTATGCGCGGTTTCAATCCCAGCTGAATATAAAATAAAAGCATGTAGATAATGGAGATATTGTAATTTAGTTTAGGAGCAGTTTTAGTTCCTCGCCTAATACACTACGCTAAACATTATGATTTTATTAGTTTAGGAGCAATTTTAGTTCCTCGCCTAATACACTACGCGTTAAAAATGAAAAAATCCTTAAGGGTGTCGATGACTGGGTGTTTTACCTTATGCTTAACATAATTAAAATTCCGCATGTAGTTGTTTTCAAGATCTCGTCTTTGGTTTTCTAGTCGGCTTTGACTCTTGTGTATTTTCCATTTAAATATTGTTGATGGTGAAAAAGTTCGGAAGATCGGAAGTCAACCTGTCATTCTGTTCCGATTTTTTCGCCCGCGAGTGTAAGACATATTATAACGACCGTAACGACCTAACGAAAATCATAAGGAAAAAAGAGCAATACGAAATTGTGTTTTTTTTTTGCTGTGGAAAGCAAAAAAGATTTTGTACTCCAAGAGGGGAAGAAGGCGAAGAGGGAAAAGGAGGAGGAGAAGAAAAACGAGGAGAGGGAGGAGGAGGAGAGATAGAGAAGGGAGAGGAGGATAAGGAGAAGAGGGATAAGGAGGAGGGGGGAGAAGAAAAGTGAGGAGAGGGGGAAAAGGAGGAGGAAGTCCCTCGTCAGTTGTCCCGTGGGACAGCCACCGTTCAACCCCGTTCCGTTTTAAATCCCCCACTCTTTGCCCATTATTTTGTATCGGGGAAAAAAAAGTGAAAATAATTTTCATTTCCCCCCCGCTCGAGGGGGAAATGAAAATCATTCCCTATCCCTAGTCCCAACTCCCAAGTTGGTCTCGGGAAAAAAAATCGTACCCTCTGTCGGGAATTTCCCTCTAATTTGATTTTTCGTACGCAGGCGGTGCGGTGTGTTGAGCGTATGGTGTTATGGTACAGGGATTTTACGCTTGTTCCTATGTTTGTAATACAGGAGTTGTGGGTTCCAGATTTTCCCGTCTGTGGCTACCTTTATCCCAAGTCGGCCACAAAAAATCGCCCAGACTGACCTGCCACCACCCCCATTTTTTTCCCGAGTCACATAATTTTTATGTATCTCTATTATTTGATTTCTGTACAGACAGGGTTGTTTGTAGGTACTATAAGATTATCGTCCACAAGTCGGTGGAATGCGAGAGTTACTTAAGGGTTGTTGGATTTTCTTTGGTCTTCCCGAGGTGGGTTGAAAAAAATTCTATCTGTTTTAAATTTTGGTAAGAATTTTTTCTTACCTATTATTACTGGATACAATTTTTTGTGATGGGTTGTGGGCTACCTTGACATTAATTTTATTACTTACCACTAAGTAAACCCACTTGAACCAACAAAACTTGAACTTTGGACCGCAAACCACAAGCTACTTACTTATACTTGTTACTAAACTTGAAGAAAAAAAAAAAGAGTAAAGAGTAATTGATGATAGAGTCATAAAAAAGAACTACTCTTCACAGTAGACTAGTCAGATCAGTAAAAAGGTTCTTCAAATTAAATTGATTTCAAGGGTTTAAACTTTTCATTTAAACCTAGATCGACAAATGGAATCCTAAAACATGTAGGTCACTCTTCAACTCCCTTTAGGTGTTGCAGGTGGGTAGGATTTGACTCACTGACTGAGTAGTCCAAAAAAGAGTAGTTCTTTTTATATAACTCACTCACTCATTCTGTGAACCTTATACTTACTTACTTATCCCGTTATACAGGCAATGAAGGTCCAAAACCTGCTCGGTGAGCCTTCTCGACCTTGGCCTATCTTCTGCTGTCTGTGTCCATTCTTCTTCTTGCTGGGACTTTATGTATAGGTACTTGTGAACCAGTCCATCCTAGTTAGCTTGCTGGGTAGCGCGTCTGCCTTGTAAGCGCTAGGCCGCAGGCTCGATTTCTGCCCGGGGCGGATTTTATCCTGACCGGATAATATTCGTTCTCGGAACGGCTGGCTTTCTCCTATTCCATCTCTCTTCGATTTCGGCACGATAAAAAATTCTTGATAATTTCTGTACATGTGGACCTAGCTTAATGTATTCCAGCCCATGTCCATGCTGATATGTAGCAGCAGGTCTTGTATTTAGCATAATCCGGTCAGCCAGGATTATGCCATGTCCATCTCAGTTGACCCTATGTCCATATTGTCCAGTGGGTAGGACATTATACATTTCTAATCCCTGAATGTATAAGTAATAGGGGGAAATGGAAAAGAGGAGGAGGATGAGAATAGTCTTTTCCTTTTTAGCCCGTCCTTCCTTACGATAGTAATAACAAAAGGTATAGTGGACGGGCTATTGTATTCGCTTCGGTGTCTCTGTCTGTGCCCATGCCCATAGAAAGACTTATCCAAACCTGGTCGACCTATATATCAAATTAAAGGTCTTTTTACCAGGAACACGAAAGTGGTAGTGCAAATTACGTCAGATTTCACGTCAAAATGCGCAGAAACGCTTGCGCACAAACAAACGGAGCGGGAGTCATGAATTATGACGTCATAGCTTACGGGAGCGTATACCGTGACGTCAAACTTCACGATTTACCGGTATTTTTTAAATCGATTTATCTCGGTATCTAGAAGTCGTAGAAGAAAAAGAAAAATTCCGTTGGTCCTCATTTTTCCTGCTCTATGACTTCGAAATATCACCCAAGTAAGCGCAACTGATCTATTAGTGGTTTGGAATAGTTCCGAAAGTGGTTCCGAACTACAGAGGGGAAAAGGAGGAAGACTAGAAGAAGGATGAGGAGGAAGAAAAGGAGTAGAAGGAAATGGAGGAAGAAAAGGAGGAGGAGAAAGAGGAGAAGGTAGAGAAACTGCGAATTGCTTAAAATCGAAGGACGTTTAAAGTGTTTGATGTTCAAAGCACTTTGCCCTAAATTCTGTTTATATCCTTTTTTTTCAGACATCATCGTATTACTTAATTCAATTATCCAACTGTACCATTCCTGCTCCGTCCTCACACTCAATCAATTCTTTCGAGTTTTAAAATTGAAAAATTAATTACATTTTCTCCTCCTTCAAATTTACGCAAGTGATGGATTTTTCCGTCTACTTACACTACAGTCTTGGTGGTGTAGTGGTCAAGACACTCGCCTGGTAATCAGGAGAATGTGGGTTCAATCCCAGCCGAGGTATGTAATTTTATCCCCAACTTTGTTTGAGAATTTGACCACAATAATGGGAGTAGCCTACTGCTGGGTTCAAAGCTTCAAAGGAGCAGCTTGATTAATTTTTTCCCAGCCTTGGGGAATCCTGGGGATAGACATAATGGGGGAAGATTATGTTTACATCATTATGAAAAACAATACAAATAAACCGAAAATGATTGCCTCTTTAATAATGTACACCAAATACCTCTTGGTAGTTAAAAACCTCTCATTTTAACCCCTTTCAATCCTACATATACATATTGTGGGGCGTGCATTTTTTTTTTTTTTTTTTTTTTGGTCGGGAGGGAACCCCTTCAAAAAAAAGTTTGGGGGAGTTTTTTTTTTGGGTTTTTTTTTTTTTTTTTTTTTTTTTTTTTTTTTTTTTTTTCGGGTCAGATTAGCAAAAACTGTGCAGAATTGTTTGAAATGAACAACTTTCGTAGCTGAAACGAATAATAATCCTACTTTTAATGAGTTTAAAATATTATTTAGTACTTTATTACTATTACCTTATGGTCTTTTCAAATCGAGCTTTTCTCCGAAATTTACCCATCATTCCCCCCGTCGAATTCAAAGGGAACTTTATCAGGGAAAATCTTGTAAAGCGATCTGTTTTTCCTTTCACCTATTGATTTTAATTTGTTTTACCAAGTGTTGTGTACACCCTTATAAGTTCTAACTTTTTAATACAATTAAAAATTCCAAATTCCTTATGGCCAAATATAAAGATTTGATCAAATTGTGTACCTAATAATAATAATGGCCTAAGGAACTTTAATTGTGTTAAGCATAAATGCTTGTCACAAATGTCGTTCCCCGCTTAATGCACTACGCTAAATTTTTTGACTTGACTTGGACTCGAACCACCAACCTCCAGATCCGAAGTCCACCACGCTGACCACTGAACCACTGAGGTTGGTTTTACATATTGATGGATTGGTATTGGTATTGATTGTGTTTGGTTTCTGATTTCAGATTGGGAGTCTACCCGGGTACTACTTGTTCAGGCACAACCATGTTCACAGGAGATCCACCACTATGAGCGAGACACACCATTCACTTCTATCTTCAGAACCACAGGTAAATTTATTTATATTTTTTGCGATGGGGTGCAGCAGGTGAGTGAGAGAGAACGGTAAAAAAGGAAGAAGATGTTGGAGGAGAAAGAAGAAGATTAGATTGAACAAGGAGGAGGAGGAGAAGAAGGAAAAAGAGAACAAGCAGAAGGATGAAGAGAATAATAAAGGAAGAGGAGGAGAACAAGAAGAAGGAAGAGGAATAGAGGAGTAAAACAAGAGAAAAGAAAGGTGAAGAGAATAATAAAGGAAGAGGAGGAGAACAAGAAGAAGGAAGAGGAATAGAGGAGTAAAACAAGAGAAAAGAAAGGAAGGAAGGAGGGCGAGGAAGAGTATAAGGAGAGGAAAGAACAAGGAGGAGAAGATGGAGAAGGAATAAAGTGTCTTTCTAACAGTGAAATATAGGTATTCTTCAGCCAATATACAAGCCACGTCTTTGCTATTATTTCACTATCAATGTTCCGTATTATACCTACCGTGTGTCCCATAAGTCCCAGGCTACTATTTTATTCTGGCACTGTACAAATGTGTAATATTTTATATCTACAGTATGTCCCGTAACTTGTCAACCATGTTACCATCCTCAAGTACCTATGACCCATAAGTCTTCAACCGTCCTTAACACTTCTTAATATTGAAGCTCCTAGACTTCTGAGTAGCCCAGTGACCTGGTGATATAACTGTTATCAACTTTTGGTTATTTTTCATTTATCCTTTATATATTATTAATTATTATTCTTTTTCCAAATTCAAATGTGTAATATTTTATATCTACAGTATGTTCCATAAGTTGTCAACCATGTTACCATCCTCAAGTATGATCCATAAGTCTTCAACCATCCTTTACACTTCTTAATATTGATTCCAGACTTCTTAGTAGCTCAGTGACCTGGTGATATAACCGTTGTCATCATCTTTTGGTTAATTTTCATTTATCCTTATATACCTATTATCATTCTTTTCCTTCGTCTTTCCCCTTTACAGACGGGGTCAGCCTTTTTCGTCCTTTCCACCGGCCGAAAGCCGAATTATCCTTGTTATTATCATTTTTATTCTAGAATGGCTTAGAAATTCTTAAACACACTGTACCATTTGTACATGCCTTCGTTTAGTTACCTAGACTTGATACATAGGGCATTTCAAGTACACGAAATAAACACGAAAGCCGAATTATCCTTGTTATTATCATTTTTATTCTAGAATGGCTTAGAAATTCTTAAACACACTGTACCATTTGTACATGCCTTAGTTTAGTTACCTAGACTTGATACATAGGGCATTTACTTGTAATACGAATTCAATTGTATTACATTGCTTCAAGTACACGAAATAAACACTTGGACTTTTTTCTTGAGAGAGGGTAGGTACTCTAGAATTTGTTGAACACATTGTAACATTTGTACATGCCTCAGTTACCTAGACTTGATACATAGGGCATTTACTTGTAATACAAATTCAATTGTATTACATTGCTTCCAGTACACGAAAGAAATATGTGCAAGAAAATGATATCGGAAAAATGCAGACTTAGCTTTTCGTTCTTTAAATCCTCTTTCTTCCCCTTTCCCTCTATTTTTCTCTTTGTTTCCCTCCCACTCTCTTTTTTCCCCTCTCCCTTCCTCTTTCTGATGTTTCTCTTTTCCTCCTTTATCCCTCTCTTTTTTATCCCTCTTTTTCTCTTTCTTTCTCCCTATCTCTCCCCCTCCCTTTCTCTTTGTCTAGCTCCAAGAGAACGAAAGAGAGGGGAGGGAAGAGAAAGTAAAATAAAGGGATCCAAAAATATAGGGGAAAGAGATCGAAAGAGGAGTGGAGGTGTTAGAATGGACAGGAAAGAAATAGAAAGGAAGGGCTGGAGAGAGATAGAGAGAGAGAGATAGAGAGAGAGAGATAGAGAGAGAGAGATAGAGAGAGAGAGAGAAAGAGAAAGTAAAATAAAGGGATCCAAAAATATAGGGGAAAGAGATCGAAAGAGGAGTGGAGGTGTTAGAATGGACAGGAAAGAAATAAAGAGAAAGGAAGGGCTGGAGAGAGAGAGAGAGAGAGAGAGGGAGAGAGAGAGAGAGTGGAGGTGTTAGAATGGACAAAGAAACAGAGGAAAGAGGTACAGAGGTATAGGAAAGAGAAAAGAGAGAGAGAGAGAGAGAGAGAGAGAGAGAGAGAGAGAGAGAGAGAGAGAGAGAGAGAGAGAGAGAGAGAGTGAGTGGAGTTGTTAGAATGGACAAAGAAACAGAGGAAAGAGGTACAGAGGTATAGGAAAGAGAAAGAGAAATAAAGAGATCCAACAGGATAGGGGAGAGAGAGTGATAGCAAGAGAAGTGGAGGGTGGAGGTGTTAGAATGGACAGGAAAGAAATGCGGAGGTGTTGGGTTTATGTTTGCTCTTTCATTGCGAAGTAGTGTATTACATGGACCGGAAGTGTACCCTATTATTTAGGGACACTATTTATTGCTTCCGGATATGTCATCCCCATTCCCATCCCCTGTGTGTGAACTCCGTCCCCCATCCCCGTTCTTCAAGAGAAGTGGAGGGTGGAGGTGTTAGAATGGACAGGAAAGAAATGCGGAGGTGTTGGGTTTATGTTTGCTCTTTCATTGCGAAGTACCTAGTGTATTACATGGACCGGAAGTGTACCCTATTATTTAGGGACACTATTTATTGCTTCCGGATATGTCATCCCCCATTCCCATCCCCTGTGTGAACTCCGTCCCCCATCCCCGTTCTGATACCCATCCTAGTCCCCATTTCCTCATCCCCATACACCCATACAGGGTCGTTTATAGGGGGTCCATCCGGTTCGATTTGCCCCGGACTCTTCAAAGGGGCCTGGAGTCGGCTGCTTTTTTTATATAAAAAGGGCCCCTTTTTTAGTTAATACCAGGGCCCATTGACGGTGTGAACGGCCCTGCATCCCGCTCTCCTAGTCCCCATATATCCTCCCCCCTAACTGAGTGTCTACAATAATTTACTATGTTCTCCCTTCTCTAATATTTCTCTATTTGTTTCTTTCTCTCTCTCTCCCTCCCTCCCTATTTGTTTCTTTCTCTTTCCTTTCTCCATCCCCTTTTGTTTCTGTCTTTCTCTATCTCTCTCCCTTCCTCCATTTGTTTCTCTCTTTGTTTCTCCTCCTCCCTCTTTTCATACATTTTTCAAAATCTAAACTTTTCCTTTCCTCTCTTTCTCTCTATTTGTTTTCCTTCTATTCTCTCTCTCTCTCTCTCTCTCTCTCTCGCGCTCTCTCTCTCTCGCGCTCTCTCTCTCTCGCTCTCTCTCTCTCGCTCTCTCTCTCGCTCTCTCTCTCGCTCTCTCTCTCTGTATTTGTTTTTCCGTATCTCTTATGTGAATACATGGTTTCTCTCTTTGTTTTCCTTCATACGTAGTTTCCCCTTTTGTAATGTATCCTGTTTTTCTCCTCCTTTTTCTTCTTCTCCACCTGTTCCTTATTCTCCTATTCCCCCTCTTGTTCCTTCTTCTTCTTCTTCTTCTTCCTTTTGTTTCTCTCTCACTCTCTCTCTCTTTGCCGTTCTCTCTATTTGTTGTTCTCGTCCTTCTTCTTCTTCTTCTCCTGATTTTCCTGTCTCTTATTCTACTTCTCCTCCCTCTCCTTTAAAAGTAAATTTTAATAAAACAACGAAAGTTCACAAAAACTAGAAATTCCCGATCTATAAAAAGGTGAGAAAATCACCTTTTTAGATCGGGTTCTTCGAAACATGATTTTATAAAAAAAAAAGAGGTTTGATTAGCCAGCTTAGTTAGCTTGGTCGGGGCTGGTCAGCCCCAAAGGACGGGTTGAGCTTCTACGAATCTAGCTTGGTTCTTGGTTGGTAGTCGATAGACCGTCTGCCCTGTAAGTGCTGCCCTCCAACTCCAAGCTAACTAGGCTGGGTGGGTGTGGGTGGTGCTAAAACCGTCATAATCCTAAGCTCGTCTGTGACAGTCTCTGTTCTAAAGACCTCGTCGCCCTTCGCTGTCACTGAAAGCTCTCGCGCTCGGCTAAATAATTTGAATAGAAACGGATTTTGCTGCTCCAAAGCAGAAGAAAGAATTTTTGCTGAGAAGAAAGAAAAGGAAAAAGAGCTGAGAAGAAAGAAAAGGATTTTGCTGCTTTTGAGGCGAAAGGAAGGGAACTGGGAGTAGCGGTATACAGCGAGGAAGAATAGCAGGAAGGTCTAGCTGACAAGGCGTAGTAGTAGGCCTAGAAAAAAGTAAGTAAAACAGGAATAGTTTTAATTCATAGGAAAAGCTTTTTCGTTATAGTGAAATGAGGTCAAAAGTTAAGGCCAGACGACCGCCTGCAATCGGCCTCAACTTTGGCAGTTTGCACACTGTACATATTAAATCATTGGAAAATACATACATAGATGTCGAATGTATTTTACGGGTATATTATTATTATTATTATTATATAACTCTTTATTAGAACTTTACAATATTTATTTCGAGGGGGGGGCCGGGCCCCCTCGCCCCCCCTCCCTAAATACGGCCCTGCTCTTCATCACTCCCCACTCAAGCAGGTTCGACGTTTCTAGTCACTCTTTTCCATGTCTCTTTCTTCTTCTTTCTTTCTTTCTTTCTTTCTTCCTTTCTTTATCTTGTCTCTCAATATTGCTCAGGAGTCTTTCTTCTGATATGACTGCTTTGAGTTCTCTTTCTATCATCCGTATGATTATTTTATGAGTTCAAATTCAAATCTCTCTCTTTCCCTCCCTCCCTCTCTCTCCCTCCCTCTCCCTCCCTCTCTCTCCCTCTCTCTCTCTCTCTCTCTCTCTCTCTCTTTCCCTCCCCCCCTCTCTCTCTCTCTCTCTATTATCTCCCTCCCTCTTCGTTCTCCCTCGGGTTCAACGTGTCACTGGGTTGATTCCTTAGGGGAGAAGAAAGGAGAGAGCCTCATTCCAATTCCATGTAGGAATATAGAGTTCCAGAAGGGATGGTCACTGTGAAATATACTGAAGCATCCAGCTGGATAGATAATCGATCGAGTAAGCAAAGCATCCTGTTCACCACGACAGCACATGGTTCAATAAATGTAAGAAACCTTCAAGAACACATATGAAATTCAAATGAAGCCCTCTCTCTCTCCCTCTCTCTCTCTCTCTCTCTCTCTCTCTCTCTCCCCCCCTCTCTCTATTAGGTATCTCCCTCCCTCTTCGTTCTCCCTCGGGTTCAACGTGTCACTGGGTTGATTCCTTAGGGGAGAAAAAAAGGAGAGAGAATTGATAAAAGGAGATAGATAGAGAAGGATGTTAGGAACGAATAGAGAGAGAGAGAGAGGCGTCAATATTAATAAAAAGGCAGAGAACCTCTTCAAGTCTTCAGAGTTATCCCTGGTAGATAGTAGACATCATTGTGCAAACTGTAAACCTAGAAACACACTATCATCACGTCACGTGAACTCTTGGGAAGTCAGAAAGATGTAGTTCAATCATATGAAATTCAAATGAAGGAGGAGATGGAAAGAGCAGAAAAAAGGACATTCAAACCTCCCCAAAACCTCAGTGGCGAATCCTCCATCGAATCTAGGAAATCACCGCTTCCCTTCCTCATTTTTCTCAGCCCCCCTTTGTATAAGCTTAACCCATCTTTTGAGGCTGTTGCCCCTACACCTAAGCCTCAGAGTGGGCTTTTTGTGTATGCTTACCAATTACCGAGAAGAGGGATTCAATCTGGATTGTAAGACCATCAGCACCATAAAAGTCCACTTAGAGGCTTAATTAGTATAAAAAGGAAAAGTAGAAGGAATGTGGACAAAAGGGGGGGGGGTGTTTTACCCCTATTTCTCCACTATCCTTACCTCCCATTCTACGAGTAAGTATTCTTCTACCCCTCTGCTCTCCTACCTTCCTGTTTATATCCCCCTCCTCTCCCTCCCCTCCCTTCCTATTTGTATCCCTCCTCCTCCTTTTGCAATCCCAAATATTCACTCTTTTCCCCTACCTTCCTGTTCCCCTCTCCCTCCCATTCTAAATACTCCCTCTCCTCCCTTCTATCTCTGGTTTTCCCCCTCCCCTCTGTGTCTGTCCTTTGGTTTCCATCCTTCCCAAGGTTTCTCTGATGCTTCATAAATAATTATCCTCAACTTTTGATGGTATTAATAATTTTAATTGAGCAGGGTTCTCTCCTCTTGTATTCATATCTCTTTCAAAGATATAGTCCTCTGTTTTTAATTTTACAATTTTAATAGGCTCTTCAATAGTTTGGTATGTTTATACATATTATTTTTTTTTATTTGTATTTATTAAAGTGTTCTATTTATACATATTATTTATATTTATTTGAGTGTGCATTGAATAATAATGTTATATACACACATATTTTATTCTAAAAGAGTCCTTGAAATTTTCGAGTTTTCTTCCTCGCCTTTTCCCGTGTTCAGACGGGGTCGGCGTTTTTCGTCAGCCTTTCAATCAGCCCAAGGGTGATTGCTTTGGGCGGATATTTGGTTTTAGCTACAAATAAATTACGAGTGGATGCATGCCCTTCGCGCTCAACCTTTACTATTTCTATTACAGAGTTGAAATTTTCGAGTACAGCCTTTAAATTCTCCTCCTTTTCAACTCTACCTTCGTTCTACGTCTCTGAATCATAGAAGACAACCTTCACAGTTTTCCGGTCGTCTTTGGTTAACCACAAAATTTGTACATTAGTCTATGAATTCCCCATACGAGTGTCATCACTAGATTCTCCTTATGTAATGCATTACTTCCGTTCTACGCCTCTGCAACGAGATAAACGATTTTTTTCCGAGTCGCCACTGGCTTTAACCACAAAATTCATACATTCTATGAGCGTTTCAATTCAATTTACCATCATTAAATTCTCCCTCCCCCTCTCTTCTCCCTCCCCTCTCTTTCTCTTCACAGACGACACCGAGGCGAATACAATAGTCCGTCCCTTATACCTTTTTATTACTATTGTAATGATAAAGGAAGGACGGACTAAAAAGTAGTATAATGTAATGTACATCACAAGTTTGGAAAATAAATTGAATTTCCCTTATTCCCTTATCTTCTTATCTGTCAGGAGGGGACTCTCATTGCTTGCTCCGTGTTTCTAAAGGTTCCTTCCATGCTTCCTCTGATTTTCTATGGTTTTCTCTCTCAAGGTGTGTTCACACATAGTCGACCGGCTATCAATCGCTGTCGACTGACAGGTCCACACTGCCTCGACAACATAGATTCACCTCGTCGATCGATGGCATCGACTATGTGTGGACACAGCTCTAGGTTACAATCTCGCGATTGGCTGGCACTCTGTTACTATGTATTTATTTTTCGAACTGTGAGACTGTCACTATGCCATCATGTCCGGGAGAGAACAAGGATTCCAAAAATACTAAAACATAACTCCATTTCGCGAAAAATTGACTCATGCGGAAGTGAAGTTTTGATGACGCAACGCGACTTGCAGCTTGCACTAATAGAGATTGGGAATATGGGGATGTTTATCCCAAATTTTACCCGGAATTTGTAATAATGTTATAGAATGTCACCTGTCTTCATTTCTTCTTTATTCTTTACCTAGGGAACAAAAATTCCCATCCCTGAAGTCAATGTAAGGAGTATCTTATTATTAAACATTATTATTACTATTACTTCTAGAATAATGAATATAAGTACGTACATATTTGGACAGAAAATTTTCCCAACTTTGACGGAAACTTTGTTTTGACTGTAAGGAAATCTAATGACCAATTATATAGACGTCGCTCATGCAATGATGCTCTTTACATTAACAAGCAAACTTTCAGACAAGATCCTTAAGGATAGGATAGGATGGCGGGGTTGTTTTCTAAAGCAAGGAGCAAGGACTTCCTTAAATGGGAAGATATGTAACTGAACTATTTGAGCTGTGAGTTTTGACTCGCTGATTTTGCAATTGGAGAAATCATTTCAAGAATACCCAAATTTTCAGACGAGGTCCAAGGAAGGAAGGCAGCGGTAGTCAATTTCAGTGCAATAAGAACCGTCCATTTTTTGGTCTTCTGAAAAATGGGTAACTTGGACTTTGTGTCTTGGTCTCTAGGAAAGAGGAGCAGTGCACGGGAGCCCTTTAAGGGTCGGTACACTAACACCGAGCCTTCGCCGACATGGCCGATTGTTTGGCGTGCTACGGTGATAAAGAAAAGCCATTTGAACGAGACAGAACACACATCATACCACGACGGTACTGGCGCAGTTGCGGTGATGTGTATTCCGACCTTTAATGTTAAGAAGTAAAGGCGCGTCCACACATACGGCGGCGATTCACATCGATCGACGGCCGACGACAATATTAACACACCTTATTGCAAAAGTTCTTCTTCGGCGAGCAAAGCAAAGTCGTACACTCACGCCATCCGAAAATGTTCTCTGTAACTGAACTATTTGAGCTGTGAGTTTTGACTCGCTGATTTTGCAATTGGAGAAATCATTTCAAGAATACCCAAACTTTCAGACGAAGTCCAAGGAAGGAAGGCAGGGGTAGTCAATTTCAGTGCAATAAGAACCGTCCATTTTTTGGTCTTCTGAAAAATGGGTAACTTGGACTTATGTAACTGAACTATTTGAGCTGTGAGTTTTGACTCGCTGATTTTGCAATTGGAGAAATCATTTCAAGAATACCCAAACTTTCAGACGAGGTCCAAGGAAGGAAGGCAGGGGTAGTCACAATTTCAGTGCAATAAAAACCGTCCATTTTTTGGTCTTCTGAAAAATGGGTAACTTGGACTTTGTGTCTTGGTCTCTAGGAAAGAGGAGCAGTGCACGGGAGCCCTTTAAGGGTCGGTACACTAACACCGAGCCTTCGCCGACATGGCCGATTGTTTGGCGTGCTACGGTGATAAAGAAAAGCCATTTGAACGAGACAGAACACACATCATACCACGACGGTACTGGCGCAGTTGCGGTGATGTGTATTCCGACCTTTAATGTTAAGAAGTAAAGGCGCGTCCACACATAAGGCGGCGATTTACATCGATCGACGGCCGTCGACAATGTGAACACACCTTACTGCAAAAGTTCTTCTTCGATCGACTTTTCGGCGAGCAAAGCAAAGTCGTACACTCACGCCATCCGAAAATGTTCTTTTTGAAATGTGTCAAATACAAATTTCCATATTATTATTAAAGCTTTTTAGCCATCCTCGAACGTAACTCTATACTACCATCGATACTTACTGTATGGTTAGCCAACCCTCCGTGAGGCATCCACTGCTGTCCTCATTCCAATTCCATGTAGGAATATAGAGTTCCAGAAGGGATGGTCACTGTGAAATATACTGAAGCATCCAGCTGGATAGATAATCTATCGAGTAAGCATCCTGTTCAAAATAGGAGTCATGATAGCCAACGTTCTCTAGGACACGGCACTACAAGAAGAAGACTCAGGCAGGGTGAAGGCAATATGAGTAGGCGGGTAGCTGTCGTCGAATGGAGGGTAAAACCCGAGTCACAAAAGATCTATCCAGGTCGCAGTGACATAGGGTGTTTATTATAGCCGATGGCCCTACTTATACCAGGGTAAAACCCCGCCTAAAAAACTTAGCAATTAGGCTGTGTCCAAACATAGTCGACGCCGTCGATCGACGTGGTGAATGTATGTTGTTGACGCAGTTTACGGTTTCAGTCGACGTTGATGGACGTTAAAGACTTTATGTCCAACGCAGAACTCCCTCATTCAACCTGAAGGGTAAGAGCAAGGCCTTTTTTTATGGGAGACATTTTTCGAGTGTTATTATTCCCATAACTACATTTTCTTCCCCAAAAGAACACCATGAAGGTCATGAGTTGTTTTATTTTATTAAAATTGTGGAAGAAAGGGGATGTTGGAAACAATTTTGTAGTTCAATAAAAATCTGTAGTTTTTATGTGATGGTTGCTAGGACTTCACAACTCTCATTCACTTTTTTTTATTATTATTAAAGCTTTTTAGCCATCCTCGAACGTAACTCTATACTACCATCGATACTTACTGTATGGTTAGCCAACCCTCCGTGAGGCATCCACTGCTGTCCTCATTCCATGTAGGAATATAGAGTTCCAGAAGGGATGGTCACTGTGAAATATACTGAAGCATCCAGCTGGATAGATAATCGATCGAGTAAGCAAAGCATCCTGTTCACCACAACAGCACATGGTTCAATAAATGTAAGAAACCTTCAAGAACACATATGAAATTCAAATGAAGGAGGAGATGGAAAGAGCAGAAAAAAGGACATTCAAACCTCCCCAAAACCTCAGTGGCGAATCCTCCATTGAATCTAGGGATTCACCGCTTCCCTTCCTCATTTTTCTCAGCCCCCCTTTGTATAAGCTTAACCCATCTTCTGAGGCTGTTGCCCCTACACCTATGCCTCAGAGTGGGCTTTTTGTGTATGCTTACCAGTTACCGAGAAGAGGGATTCAATCTGGATTGTAAGACCATCAGCACCATACTCAAAAAGTCAACTTAGAGGCTTAATAAAGTGTAGGAATCAAAAGTTCCACAGGTCTGGAGTACTAAGGTCCTCGAATCTTGACCCAGATAGACCGACCTCTGGGAAAACCCAATGCAAGCTGCCAGCTTCCTTGATCTCATTCCAACCCTGGAACCTGTTGGGGATGTTGACTGATCTGCTGCCACTGCTACAGCAACAATTTATTGATTCATTTATTACAATCTACGAAGATTGTACGGGTGTACGGGTACAACCTACGGGTTTGTAGCTTCCCCTTGGGAAAATCTCACGTCACGCCACTGAAAACCCTCCACTACCTCCTAAATGTCCTTCTCCCCCTGACAAAACAAAAGTCTTGCTTAGTTTTGCGTGCGTTGATGTGTCCGGATTTTTCACCATCTGTTTTCCTTCTATTTTCTCTTCTTTTTCGGGATCGACCTTACATTGTTTTGTATGTGGGAGATGAGTCACTGACTGACTTGGTGTATGAGTCAGTGACTGAGTTAGTGTATGACTCACTGACTGACTCGGTGGCTATGGCAGGTTGAATGCACCAGTTTCCAATGGATCACTGAGGGCAACCTTGGTACCCGGATGGGTGACCATTTGGGTAATCGTGTGCAGGCAGGGACATATCATGAGACACCCCGACAAATACAGAATCCTGCACACTATCATACAAGGGAAACTCAATGGCAGAAGACCGAGGGGAAGAAGGAGACTTTCATGGCTGGGAGATCTCAGAACCTGGTTCGAGAAATCCTCAGAACAACCTATTCAGAGCTGCCCAATACAAACAAGAAATAGGAGTCATGATAGCCAACGTTCTCTAGGACACGGTACTACAAGAAGAAGACTCAGGCAGGGTGAAGTCAATATGAGTAGGTGGGTAGCTTGTCGTCGAATGGAGGGTAAAACCCGAGTCACAAGATCTAACCAGTTTGCAGTGACATAGGGTGTTTATTATAGCCGATGGCCCTAACTTATACCAGGGTAAAACCCCGTCTCTAAAAAACTTAGCAGTTAAGCTGTGTCCACACATAGTCGACGCCGTCGATCGACGTGGTGAATGTATGTTGTTGACGCAGTGTACGGTTTCAGTCGACGTTGATGGACGTTAAAGACTTTATGTCCAACGCAAAACTCCCTCATTCAACCTGAAGGGTAAGAGCAAGGCCTTTTTTTTATGGGAGACATTTTTCGAGTGTTATTATTCCTATAACTACATTTTCTTCCCCAAAAGAACACCATGAAGGTCATGAGTTTTTTTTTTATATTTTATTTAAATTGGGGAAGATGTAGGGGATGTTGGAAACAATTTTGTAGTTCAATAAAAATCTGTAGTTTTTATGTGATGGTTGCTAGGACTTCACAACTCTCATTCACTTTTTTTTATTATTATTGAAAGACAGGATAGGAGAAAGCCAGCCGTTCCGAGAACGAACATTATCCCATCAGGATAAAATCCGCCCCGGGCGAGAATCGAACCCGTGGCCTAGCGCTTACGAACCTTTTTTCTTCTTTTTTGTGTGCTTTTAATGTAGGTATTCATTATTAAACTTTTCTTTTCATTTTGAAATGAAGGGAAATTCACAGAGTCCTCCATCTTTTTTTGGTCTTTTTTGATGCTTTTAACTTTTAATGAATCTCTCTGTCTTAACTCACGTTTTACTTTCCCTGTTTGTTTTGTTGCTCTTTACAGTTCACTGATCTACTTACCTACCTCTCGTTATTATTTTTTGCTTTCTTTTTCTTCCTCTTCTACTTCTTCTCTATTACTGCTTCCTCCTCATCTTCTTTTCTTCTCCTTATTTTCTGCCTCTTTTACTTCTTATTTTGAAATGAAGGGAAATTCACAGAGTCCTCCATCTTTTTTTGGTCTTTTTTGATGCTTTTAACTTTTAATGAATCTCTCTGTCTTGACTCACGTTTTACTTTCCCTGTTTGTTTTGTTGCTCTTACAGTTCATTGATCTACTTACCTACCTCTCGTTATTGTTTTTTGCTTTCTTTTTCTTCCTCTTCTACTTCTTCTTCTCTATTACTGCTTCCTCCTCATCTTCTTTTCTTCTCCTTCTTTTCTGTCTCTTTTACTTCTTCCTCTTCTTCTTCTTCTGTTTCATTTTTCTTTTCTTTTTCTTCTCAATCTCTTCATCAGGGCCGTATCCAGGATTTTGCCGAGGGGGGGCCTTTTTATCAACCCCAAGATGTCTAAACGCACATATTGCGGTGATTTTCATGCTGACATGTGGCGGAATTCAATTTCGGGACATTTGTAAGGATGAGGAACAGAGTTCTGTACAAATGAGGGGGTTTTACGCCTTTTACCCTCAAACCTGTTTTGTCTTTCTAAAATTGCCGTTACAAGTCCGGGAAGACGAGTTTGGGTGTAGGTATTTCTTGAAACAATTTTCAATCT
Organism: Diaphorina citri; assembly: GCF_000475195.1. Taxonomy (NCBI): domain Eukaryota; kingdom Metazoa; phylum Arthropoda; class Insecta; order Hemiptera; family Psyllidae; genus Diaphorina; species Diaphorina citri. The sequence goes on from NW_007379534.1 coordinate 62,903, forward strand.
GCAAAGACGTCGAGTGTGAGGTGCCTAAGCTGGCCAAAAATTGGGGTCAAAAGCGCAAGGCGCAAATGTCCAAAGTTCTTGGACCTCGATTATGACGTGCCTTTTTGGAAAAGAGAGTAAAAAAGTCAAATTACATAAGGCTGCACTCGATTTAAATCTAAAGGTGTCGAAACATAGTCGACCGGACGTCGATCGATACCTATCGACGAGCAGAAACTATGTTATCGAGGTAGTGTGGACGGTTCAGTCGACATTCATGTGTGGACCTGTGGACACACCTTTTTAAGTATGTCCTTTATCTTTATTCAGTGTACACTTACTTTATGAACACGGAGAGCTACCCATTTGTCTGCCAGCTCAAAATACCTATTCATGGTTATGATTACGTCTTTCCAAGTGCTCTCTACTTGTAGTCGCATTAACAAGAGCCCAGAAAGGAGTACACAGAAGAGATGTGGAGGCCGATATGGGATGCCAGAACTACATGGAGCTGAAGCGACTAGCTCAAGATCGGAATGAATGGAGGAGAAGAACTAAAATGCTGTTGCCAACCAAATCCAATTGCCAGATTGTAGCCTGAAAGTGAGTAGAGAACACGCGAAAATTTCGAGTTCTTTTTTTGTGCGAGGGATATTAGAAGTAAAGAACCGTGGCCTGGCCTGTTGAAATTTGCTGGCAAAATCTAAGCTTTCATTTTGATTTCTGCATGATAGGACCTCAGTACCTATTTACCTATTTACAGTTCCCTCTATCAAACCACCCTCCTATCTATAATATTAATAAAAAAAAGTCTTATAGAACACCCTGCATTATGTATACCTGACGATACACATCTCGATTAGTAATGGTATTCTTCAGCCAATATACAAGCCACGTCTTTGCTATTATTTCACTATCAATGTTCCGTATTATACCTACCGTGTGTCCCATAAGTACCAGACTACTATTTTATTCCGGCACTGTCCAAATTCAAATGTGTAATATTTTATATCTACAGTATGTTCCATAAGTTGTCAACCATGTTACCATCCTCAAGTATGATCCATAAGTCATCAACCATCATCCCTTAAACTTCTTAATTTTGATTCCAGACTTCTTAGTAGCCCAGTGACCTGGTGATATAACCGTTGTTATCAACTTTTGGTTAATTTTCATTTATCCTTATATGTATATTATTATTCTTTTCCTTCGTCTTTTCCCTTTCCAGACGGGGTCAGCCTTTTTCGTCCTTTCCACCGGCCGAAAGCCGAATTATCCTTGTTATTATCATTTTTAATCTAGAAAGCTGAATTACCTTTGTTATTATCATTTTTAATCTAGAGTGGCTTAGAAATTCTTAAACACACAGTAACATTTGTACATGCCTTAGTTTCAATAAAATTGTATTACATTGCTTAAAGTACACGAAATAAACGTACGTTGCAGAGATGCTTTTACCCCACCTTGAGTGACAGCCAAGTCTTCAAGACAGTTGGCAGTTCGACATTGTTTTGTATGTGGGAGTTGGCAGTGACTGACTTGGTGTATTACTCACTGACTGACTCAGTGGCCATGGCACGTTGAATGCACCAGTTTCCAATGGATCACTGAGGGCAACGTTGGTACCCGGATGGGGGACCACTTGGGTAATCGTGTGCTGTTGGCTTTTCTCAACTCTACTCAGGCAGGGACATATCATGAGACACCCCGACAAATACAGAATCCTGCACACTATCATACAAGGGAAACTCAATGGCAGAAGACCGAGGGGAAGAAGGAGACTTTCATGGCTGGGAGATCTCAGAACCTGGTTCGAGAAATCCTCAGAACAACTATTCAGAGCTGCCCAAGACAAACAACAAATAGGAGTCATGATAGCCAACGTTCTCTAGGACACGGCACTACAAGAAGAAGACTCAGGCAGGGTGAAGGCAATATGAGTAGGCGGGTAGCTGTCGTCGAATGGAGGGTAAAACCCGAGTCACAAAAGATCTATCCAGGTCGCAGTGACATAGGGTGTTTATTATAGCCGATGGCCCTACTTATACCAGGGTAAAACCCCGCCTAAAAAACTTAGCAATTAGGCTGTGTCCAAACATAGTCGACGCCGTCGATCGACGTGGTGAATGTATGTTGTTGACGCAGTTTACGGTTTCAGTCGACGTTGATGGACGTTAAAGACTTTATGTCCAACGCAGAACTCCCTCATTCAACCTGAAGGGTAAGAGCAAGGCCTTTTTTTATGGGAGACATTTTTCGAGTGTTATTATTCCCATAACTACATTTTCTTCCCCAAAAGAACACCATGAAGGTCATGAGTTGTTTTATTTTATTAAAATTGTGGAAGAAAAAATAATTGACCGAACGGAGTGAAGGTCTACGTTTAAGATTTTGTTTTGAGTTGATATTGAAGTGGAATAAATCGTTACCTGGGGTATGTCCGATTTCGGTGTTACCCGATTGATGTGATGGTTGCTAGGACTTCACAACTCTCATTCACTTTTTTTTATTATTATTAAAGCTTTTTAGCCATCCTCGAACGTAACTCTATACTACCATCGATACTTACTGTATGGTTAGCCAACCCTCCGTGAGACATCCACTGTTGTCCTCATTCCAATTCCATGTAGGAATATAGAGTTCCAGAAGGGATGGTCACTGTGAAATATACTGAAGCATCCAGCTGGATAGATAATCTATCGAGTAAGCATCCTGTTCACCACAACAGCACATGGTTCAATAAATGTAAGAAACCTTCAAGAACACATATGAAATTCAAATGAAGGAGGAGATGGAAAGAGCAGAAAAAAGGACATTCAAACCTCCCCAAAACCTCAGTGGCGAATCCTCCATTGAATCTAGGGATTCACCGCTTCCCTTCCTCATTTTTCTCAGCCCCCCTTTGTATAAGCTTAACCCATCTTCTGAGGCTGTTGCCCCTACACCTATGCCTCAGAGTGGGCTTTTTGTGTATGCTTACCAGTTACCGAGAAGAGGGATTCAATCTGGATTGTAAGACCATCAGCACCATACTCAAAAAGTCAACTTAGAGGCTTAATAAAGTGTAGGAATCAAAAGTTCCACAGGTCTGGAGTACTAAGGTCCTCGAATCTTGACCCAGATAGACCGACCTCTGGGAAAACCCAATGCAAGCTGCCAGCTTCCTTGATCTCATTCCAACCCTGGAACCTGTTGGAGATGTTGACTGATCTGCTGCCACTGCTACAACAACAATTTATTGATTCATTTATTACAATCTACGAAGAGCCCTAGTAGATCAACATACTGTATACCTACGGGTTTGTAGCTTCCCCTTGGGAAAATCTCACGTCACGCCACTGAAAACCCTCCACTACCTCCTAAATGTCCTTCTCCCCCTGACAAAACAAAAGTCTTGCTTAGTTTTGCGTGCGTTGATGTGTCCGGATTTTTCACCATCTGTTTTCCTTCTATTTTCTCTTCTTTTTCGGGATCGACCTTTTTTTATCAACCCCAAGATGTCTAAACGCACATATTGCGGTGATTTTCATGCTGACATGTGGCGGAATTCAATTTCGGGACATTTGTATGGATGAGGAACAGAGTTCTGTACAAATGAGGGAGTTTTACGCCTTTTACCCTCAAACCTGTTTTGTCTTTCGAAAATTGCCGTTACAAGTCTGGGAAGACGAGTTTGGGTGTAGGTATTAATGTCCAAAGTTCTTGGACCTCGATTATGATGTGCCTTTTTGGAAAAGAAAGTAAAAAAAGTCAAATTACATAAGGCTGCACTCGATTTAAATCTAAAGGTGTCGAAACATAGTCGACCGGACGTCGATCGATACCTATCGACGAGGAGAAAATATGTTATCGGGGCAGTGTGGACGGTTCAGTCGACATTCATCGTTCATCGATGGCCGGTCGACCATGTATGGACCTGTGGACACACCTTTTTAACTATGTCCTTTATCTTTATTCAGTGTACACTTACTTTATGATCACGGAGAGCTACTCATTTGTCTGCCAGCGTGCCAGCTCAAAATACCTATTCATGGTTATGATTACGTCTTTCCAAGTGCTCTCTACTTGTAGTCACATTAGCAAATGCTGTCAAGACAATGGATTGTTACTCATTAAACTCGCACGAGGAAATGGAAGGCTTGGTGGTGACACAAGACAGATGTGAATATAAAGTAGCTGTCACAAGGTAACACAAAGAGCGGCACAAAGGTCGATAAACAATACGAAACAACTTATGCAACGAAACATACAGCAAAGATATTAAAAGCTCAAGGTGTGAGGGGCGTAATTAATGAATATTAAGAAGACTGCCAAGAGAGACAAGAAGAACATTAATAAAAACAATGACAAGGTAACACAAAGAGCGGCACAAAGGTCGATAAACAATACGAAGCAACTTATGCAACGAAACATACAGCAAAGATATTAAAAGCTTACGGCGCGAGGGGCGTAATTAATGAATATTAAGAAGACTGCCAAGAGAGACAAGAAGAACATTAATAAAAACAATAAGAGAACCTGAAACGGTGAAAGAGCAGAAGAGAACACACAAAGGAGGAACACAAAAAAAGGCAAATGGAATAAGAAAACACAGAAGAAAGAACGTGGGGAAGAGGAGGAACATGGAAGTCTAAACTGAACAAAACAAAAACTAAAATGATAAATACCCAGGATAAAAGTGGCTCGAGAAATGGGAGGGAGAAAATTGAGAGAACTGGGGAGAGGGAGAAGTGGTGAGAAAGGTAAAATTAATTAACAAGATACAAGATCAAGATGAAAGCGTGGGAATGAAAGGAGGGAAGGTGAGAAATAGTACAAGACAATGCCGAGTAGAGAGGAGGGAGGGAGGAGGTTATGATAGGGGAAGAAAATGGAAAGAAATTGAAGGAAAGGGACGGCAGGAGGGAGAAATAAATACTTAGACGGGGAACTTTCATAGGAGGAGCAGGGAAAAGGGACAAAAAGGAGAGAGGGAGGTTGTTTACGAGAAATGTAGTAGGGGGCTAGGAGAAGGAGGATTGGAGGAGGAGAAAGAGAAGGAGGATTGTTTGAGATCCCAGTACTGCTCCTGACTACGAAGATTTTTTTTTTTTTCAATATTCATCCGGACCCGCACGGGATTTAGTTACCGACCCCTGCTATAGGATAAGGAAAGTAAAAAAGAATAGCTCATTCCTAAAGGGAATTCAGCTAAAAATATAATCGTGTAAACAGTGTAAACACGAGACAGAGCCGTTTTTCAAACTTTTTTTATGCCGCTCCCTCTCATCTACAAGCACAAAGTGTAATCGCATTATGTGAGCAAGATAGTGTCGAGATAGCACAAGATTATAGCCACCTCTATTTTTTAATGTAGACTGTTTTCAACGAGAGATGAGCGCCTTTAAAAACAGAGGAAAAAGAAGAAGAGAGAGGGTTTTCAAAAACGGGGGTGGAGGAAAAGGAAGAACGAAAGGGAGAAGAAGAAAAAATGGGGGCCTGGGGGTGTCTTAAAAACGGAAGAAGGGAAAGGAGGAGGAGGAGAAGAGGAAGAAGAAGAGAGAAGGAAAATAAGGGGAGTAAGACGACGAGAAAAAGAAAAAAAGAAGGGGAACGTACTAAAAATGGAAAAGGAGGAGGAAGGAAGGAAATTTGGAGGTAAACATCTAAAAAGAGGAGGAGGAGGAGGAGGAAAGGAATAGTGGGGAAACGTCTTCAAAAAGGAGGAGGTGGACGAAGAAGAAGATATAGTTAGGAGGAATTAGAGAGAGAGAGAGAGGGAGTTTCGGAGGGAGAAGGAGAGGGCGATGTTTTCGAAGATTTGTTTCGCAGACTGGGCTCTGAAATTGTATCCTTGTAAAATGGTGATTGAAAAGCTTGTACCTTCAAAGAATTCAGGTTTACGAATTGTGTTTTTAGGCGGTTTTGCGCTGGATTGTATTTTGAACACTTGTGGCACTAATTTACAGAATGAGCTGTACACCATGATCCATGATTTTCTCAGTATAGGAATGATTTTCTCGGAGCTTTTCATGAGTTAGATTTTGGTATAGTATTTTTTGAGGAGTGGTATGCTTGTTGATTTATCCGTAGCTCAATTGTTTTTCTCATCATGTTGTTTCATTCTACAAAATATGTTTGGGGGTTGTCTGCAACGCAACGGTAGTAGCTGTATTTAAATCCTGTGACTAGTTGCTAGCTGTGGTATGGGACCATTTCTTTTATTCATTTCAACGCAACACATCAGAATGGTAGTCCGCCTACAAACATCTGCAGTCCCATGTTCAATCTCTATAAACACAAGAAAACCCGTTTTCACTGCAAACTTAACTGCAAGAGAAGTCGTTTTCTCATGCCCACAACCATCTGCAAACTCTGTTTAACCCGAGAAAAAGGGGACAATAATTGCATCACAACTTCACAAGTTTGAAAATTCAAATTTATTTCCCTCCAGGACGTTGTAAACTGAAAGGGACAAGTCCTAATACTGACGATACGTTTGGAAAAGGTTTTCTCGTTTAGCTGTCGACCCTGCGGGGGTAGAAAAACCTCGACAGGAAGGAAAAACTGGGAAAGAAGCGTCCAGTTTGAAACCTTAAATTTATTTATCCCCTAACGTCTGTGTGGCTGTTAAGGAAAATGGAGAAAAGAAGGTCGGTTTAAAACAACAAGGGGTAGAAAAAAAGGAGAAGTAAATCCGAAAAGTTTAAATTCGAATTTGGAAAAGAAAAAAAGGAAAACTTTTCTGGCTGAATTCTTTCGCGTCCTTCTTCTTCTTCTTCTTCTTCTTCTTCTTCTTCTTCTTCTTTGTTTTTTATTTTAGAATTAGATCTTCCACTCTTTCCTGTCCATTTTTTACACCCTCTGCTACTTCTATCTCATTTTTCTTTACATCTCCTTCTCTTTCTCATTTTTTTCTTCGTTTTCTGCTTCTTCTTCTTCTTCTTCTCCTCCTCCTTCGTCTTCTACTTCTTGTTTTTCACAAAAATGTTTAAAAGAAAAATTCCTTCTCGCCGTCCGCCCCTCCTTCTGCCGTCGGAGCAAAAATTTGTATTCAAAATATTGCACGGAAACTTTTTCCTCAGTGTAGTTCGAAAACATTTTCTCGAAATTCAAAAAACAGAAAAGAAGAATACAAGATCAAGATGAAAGCGTGGGAATGAAAGGAGGGAAGGTGAGAAATAGTACAAGACAATGCCGAGTAGAGAGGAGGGAGGGAGGTTATGATAGGGGAAGAAAATAGAAAGAAATTGAAGGGAAGGGACGACAGGAGGGAGAAATAAATACTTAGACGGGGAACTTTCACAGGAGGGGCAGGAAAAAGGGACAAAAAGGAGAGAGGGAGGTTGTTTACGAGAAAATGTAGTAGGGGACTAAGAGAAGGAGGATTGGAGGAGGAGAAAGAGAAGGAGGATTAGAGGATGGGGCAGACAGAAAGGTTAATTTCTAGTCATTAATCTCTGACACATACACGGGGAATGATGGAGAAATACCCCCCAATTTCACTTGCCGCTTTTCTTCGAAACTTCCTACCAATAGGGGGGAGATTCGGGAAGAAATTACTTGCGAAATCCCGAAGGAGAGGGCGATGTTTTCGAAGATTTGTTTCGCAGACTGGGCTCTGAAATTGTATCCTTGTAAAATGGTGATTGAAAAGCTTGTAAGCGCATACCTTCAAAAAATTCAGGTTCACGAATAGTGTTTTTAGGCGCTTTTGTGCTAAATTTGAACACTTATGGCACATGTATAGGAATGATTTTCTGAGAACTTTTTATGTGTTAGATTTTGGTCTAACATTTTTTGAGGTGTCGCACTTGTTGATTTAACCGCAGCCCAATTGTTTTTGTCATAATTTTTTGTCAAAAATTATTTCTGGGAAAAACTGAGGCTGCATCGGTATAACGGTTGTAGCTGGAAATCCTGTGTCGAGTGTTTATCCGTCCATTTCTTTTGTTCATTTCACCGCAACGTATCAAAATGACTCTCCGCCTTCAAACATCTGCAGTCCCATGTCCAATCTCTATAAACACAAGAAAAGCTGTGTTCACTGCAAACTTAACTGCAAGAGAAGCCGTTTTCTCATGCCCACAACCATCTGAAAACTCCGTTTAACCCGAGAAAAGGGGGACAATAATTGCATCACAACTTCACAAGTTTGAAAATTCAAATTTATTTCCCTCCAGGACGTTGTAAACTGAAAGGGACAAGTCCTAATACTGACGATATACGTTTGGAAAAGGTTTTCTCGTTTAGCTGTCGACCCTGCGGGGGTAGAAAAACCTCGACAGGAAGGAAAAACTGGGGAAAGAAGCGTCCAGTTTGAAACCTTAAATTTATTTATCCCCTAACGTCTGTGTGGCTGTTAAGGAAAATGGAGAAAAGAAGGTCGGTTTAAAACAACAAGGGGTAGAAAAAAAAGGAGAAGTAAATCCGAAAAGTTTAAATTCGAATTTGGAAAAGAAAAAAAGGAAAACTTTTCTGGCTGAATTCTTTCGCGTCCTTCTTCTTCCTCTTCTTCTTCTTCCTCTTCTTCTTCTTCTTTGTTTTTATTTTAGAATTAGATCTTCCACTCTTTCCTGTCCATTTTTTACACCCTCTGCTACTTCTATCTCATTTTTCTTTACATCTCCTTCTCTTTCTTATTTTTTTCTTCGTTTTCTTCTTCGTCTTCTACTTCTTGTTTTTCACAAAAATGTTTAAAAGAAAAATTCTTTCTCGCCGTCCGCCCCTCCTTCTGCCGTCGGAGCAAAAATTTGTATTCAAAATATTGCACGGAAACTTTTTCCTCAGTGTAGTTCGAAAACATTTTCTCGAAATTCAAAAAACAGAAAAGAAGAAGAAGGAAAAAAGAAAGTTGTTAAAGAAGAAATAAAGGAAATAGATTCTTTCGCTCAAAGTTTCCTAATAAGACGGAGAAGGAGAGAGGGAAAACTGCTTTTCAATTGCCTGCAACGATTTGTGAAAATCATTCGAACAAAGTTTTTCTCTCTTCATCGAGATTTTCGTTCTGGCAGATGCGATTATTTTGTGTCTGATTGTTTCTCGCTCTATATCTTTTCCTCATATCTTTCCAAATCTTATTTTTCTTCCTCTACACATCTTACTTTTCTCTTTTTATATTCTCACGTTATTTCGTTCTAATTTCTCGCTGTGTTCATTCTTTGCTGTCTTTTCTGATATGTTTCTTGCTGTATGTTTCTAGTTTCTTGTTATGTTTTTCCTTCCTTTTTTTTTTAAATTTACCTGTTTTTCTCTTTATTATCTTCCCTGTAATCCCTGTTTCCCGTTTAATCTTCTTCCTTATCCCTCTTGCTATATCCACTTTCTCTCTGGCTATATCCAGCAATCTTCTTTACTTCCTAATTCCTATATTTCTCGCATTATCCGATATTTATTTCCTCGAAGGTATATGCTATATCTTCTTTAGTTCTTTGTCTACTTTCTTAGGTGTATCTTCTTTATTCAGGTTTCTCTGTTGACATTTGGGACGTAAGCATTTTGCTTCTGATGGAATGAAATTCCTGGAAATAGCTGGCACGAGGCCTTTCGTATTATTTTCTGAGGTGTTTGTTGACTCTCTTGTAGTTACTTTTCTCTTTTTATATTCTCACGTTATTTCGTTCTAATTTCTCGCTGTGTTCATTCTTTGCTGTCTTTTCTGATATGTTTCTTGTTGTATGTTTCTAGTTTCTTGTTATGTTTTTCCTTCCTTTTTTTAAAATTTACCTGTTTTTCTCTTTATTATCTTCCCTGTAATCCCTGTTTCCCGTTTAATCTTCTTCCTTATCCCACTTTCTCTCTGGCTATATCCAGCAATCTTCTTTACTTCCTAATTCCTATATTTCTCGCATTATCCGATATTTATTTCCTCGAAGGTATACTCGTATGCTATATATCTTCTTTAGTTCTCTGTCTACTTTCTTAGGTGTATCTTCTTTATTCAGGTTTCTCTGTTGACATTTGGGACGTAAGCAATTTGCTTCTGATGGAATGAAATTCCTGGAAATAGCTGGCACGAGGCCTTTCGTATTATTTTCTGAGGTGTTTGTTGACTCTCTTGTAATCCTTGAAAACTGTATTATAAAATAATTGACCGAACGGAGTGAAGGTCTACGTTTAAGATTTTGTTTTGAGTTGATATTGAAGTGGAATAAATCGTTACCTGGGGTACGTCCGATTTCGGTGTTACCCGATTTTGGTGTTTGGTGAATTCGTTTAATGAGGAGGCAGGCTCCTTTTATGTACTCCTTGACGTATGTAGGTGACAGTAAAGTATTCTTCCTTTCCTCTCCTTTTACTTTTTTTTACCAATTTTATTGTTGATCTAAAGGTCTACAGACCCTTGACAAATGGAGTGTGCCTAAACTGGCCTGAAGGGATGGGATGTTTCCCAACCTTTTTTTTTCACCAGTTCCTCATGTAAAGTAACGGTATCTGGTTTAACTAAACTTCTATCAAAAAACGCCATCGGAATACTTAAAACACACCCCGTTTTTCCTCCAAAGGAAAAAAAGAAATGGTCTGAAAACTTTACCCATATTTTAATATACCCCTCAGTCGAAGTCCCCGTTATCTTTATTGCTTTCGCTGTCTTTTTTAAATTAGTTACCTACAGTACGTGTGTGTGGTGCTATTCAGGGTCCGTGACGTCAACCCGTCCTCTAGCTACTCTTTTTTCTCCGCTGGCGCTAGTGGCGCTACGCTGCGCTAGTTCGTTTTCTTTACTTCCTTTATTCTCGTAGAAGTTTAACCCATCCTTTAGGGTTGTTTGCCCCTACATCTAAGCCTCTGAGTGGGCTTTTTGTGTAAGACACGCAGTACCTATATTCTAGTCTTCGAAGAAGGGAAATCTAACAACGGAGGTCTTGTCGTCCCGAAAGCGAAGAATGGAGGGCAGGATAGGAGAAAGCTAGCCGTTCCGAGATCAAACTTTATCTGTAAATTGTAAATATATGTTGATTTTGTACCGAGCCGTACCTTTTCGCGTATTTTACCTTTGTGGTGTCATTTTTGGCATTTGTAACCTTTGTTTTTTGTGACCTTTGTCTTGCCCTTTGTACGACCGCGGCTTCTCCGTGCGTCCTAAAGGTACCTACTTCTCACCTGTGTTGTACGATTTACCCGTATAGTGTGTGCCTATTTACCAATCTTGCTTTTGTTGTGATAATAATATACATAAAGATAGGTCTTAAAACTAGTTGACAATTACATTTTTACTTTTTTCTATTTGGTATCTATCTAATGTATGTTTTTTTTTTTCTCGTTGATTTTGTCAGACTTCGAAGTGCGGGCCATATACTGACCGTCAGTCCACACCGTCCACACTCCACATCTGACAAATCTGTTTCTGTTTAGGATAAAGTTGCGCCACCCTCCAATCTAACTAGGCTGGCTTTGAGATCTAAGCCAAACTCCTGACTACGAAGATTTTTTTCAATATTCATCCGGACCCGAACAGGATTTAGTTACCGACCCCTGCTATGGGGTAAGGAAAGTAAAAAAGAATAGCTCATTCCTAAAGGGAATTCAGCTGAAAATCTAATCGTGTAAACACGAAGCAGAGCCGTTTTTCAAACTTTTTTTATGCCGCTCCCTCTCATCTACAAGCACAAAGTGTAATCGCATTATGTGACCAAGATAGTGTCGAGATAGTACAAGATTATAGCCACCTCTATTTTTTAATGTAGACTGTTTTCAACGAGAGATGAGCGCCTTTAAAAACAGAGGAGAATAGAGGGAAAAGAAGAAGGGAGAGGGGTTTTCAAAAACGGGGGAGGAGGAAAAGGAAGAACGAAAGGGAGAAGAAGAAAAAATGGGGGCCTGGGGGTGTCTTAAAAAACGGAAGAAAGGAAAGGAGGAGGAGGAGGAGAGGAAAAAGAATGAAGGAAGAGGAGGGGGAAGGAGAAGATAGAAGGAAAATAAGGGGAGTAAGACGACGAGGAAAAAGAAAAAAAGAAGGGGAACGTACTAAAAATGGAGGAGGAGGAGGAGGAGGAGGAGGAGGAGGAGGAAAGGAATAGTGGGGAAACGTCTTCAAAAAAGGAGGAGGTGGACGAAGAAGAAGATATAGTTAGGAGGAATTAGAGAGAGAGAAAGAGAGTTTGGGAGGGGGAAATAGAAGAAAAATACGCGAAGCATTTTCCAGCAAAGTTTTATAAATATTATGAAATTGCCCTGAACTGCAATAAAACTCGGTAAATATGATTCTCCCGCTCCCCCTGGTGTTGTATCCTAGGTACTAGGTACTTGTATGTTGGAAGCTCTTTTGCATACAATATAGGGTAAGGTGGGGGCAAAACCCCAGTGGTCCCATACCGGGTCCTGGAGACCTAATCTCACTAGGTACTTGTATGTTGGAAGCTCTTTTGCATACAATATAGGGTAAGGTGGGGGCAAAACCCCAGTGGTCCCATACCGGGTCCTGGGGACCTAATCTCTTTTTTTTTTTTTCGCCAACACAAAATCTTTGGAAGCTGAAATCAAATTAGTCCATCTTGAAAAAAGTAACATAAGAAAAGAGGGCTTTTTAACTATTTTCAGTCATTATACTTGTTGGTACACCTCGCTAAATTTTGTGACAGTGACTTAACTTGGACTTGAACCACCAGTCTCTAGATCCCAAGAGGTTAGGTTAGTCACAGTCAAATCTCGAAAGAAATAACTTTTTTAATAGCAAGGGGTTAATTAGATGGACAACTTGGAATATAGGTATGCTCAAATCTCAGCTTAACTTAGAAACACTTGACAAATACCCATACCCACCTCCCAGAAATTATCCATGCCCAATTATTGTCCATTCTAGTTTATTGAGGCACCCTGTTTTTGCCCCACTCTACCCTATCTGTTCTTATCTTGATAGTGTAAACAAATATATTTATCTTCTAATTGCTCTCTCTCTCCCCCTCTCTCTCTCTCTCTCTCTCTCTCTCTCTCTCTCTCTCTCTCTCTCTCTCTCTCTCTCTGGAGCGTTTTCAGACGACTATTTGGCGCTTGAATTCCAAGACTAATTCAAATCAATTTGTTTCTTTTGTTACAGGTTAGTGTAGAATCTCATAGCCTTTTGCGAGCTCTTGGCTGGTGTACTAAAGCTGTAGTAAGTATAGACTATAAGCTTTTGGATAAGTCTGTACAAGGTATTGGCTGGGGTACTAAAGCTCTTCTAGGTAGACTAAGCTTTTGGATAAGTCTGTACGAGGTATTGGCTGGAGTACTAAAGCTGTTGTAAGTAGACTAAGCTTTTGGATAAATCTGTACGAGGTATTGGCTGGTGTACTAAAGCTGTTGTAAGTAGACTAAGCTTTTGGATAAATCTGTACGAGGTATTGGCTGGTGTACTAAAGCTGTTGTAAGTATAGACTATAAGCTTTTGGATAAGTCTGTACGAGGTATTGGCTGGAGTACTAAAGCTCTTCTAGGTAGACTAAGCTTTTGGATTTAAGTCAATTTCTAGTCTTTAAATTCATTGATACTTTTTCTCTAAATGGGTGGTTCAATGAAGGGTACCTACTTAACTTTCGAAAGAATGTAAGAGCAGGACGAAATAGGGTTTACAAAAAAGAGGAGGAGGAGAAGGAGGAGAAAGTAAAGGAGAAAAAAGAACGCCGAGTCTATTTAAATAGGAAGAAACAGTATAAGGAAAGGATGTGTTGTGTGACACCCTATAGTACCTAAGTTTCAGTTGAGAGAACACCCTGAATAGTATAAACTTGATCGAGACATACACCGGGGAGGTAAAAAATAATTTTATGCACGATTTCTCGTAAAAACTAATGCGGGGGCAATAAAGAAATAGATATTATGAGATGAGTGCCACCTTGTATTAGTAATTAAAGTTTATGAGAACACCCTAACCAGCCTAGCAAGCTGGCAGTTCTTCAAAGGGTTCTCTCTGCTTTTAAAGACCAAGCACAAGTCCTCACGATGGTTGACTGCGGTTCAGGACGAGCCAGCCAAATTAACATGGCTAGAGCTAGAGACCATCACCCCGGTGTATAGCAGATACAAAAAGACATCTTTTCTTTATTCTGCTATCGCCATTCGGCGAAAGCTAAAGCCGCTACAACAACAACAACAACAACATGAGAACACCCTGTAACAACAACAACAACAACAACAACAACAACAACAACAACAACAACAACAACAACAACAACAC
>NW_007379534.1:77256-81307 GCF_000475195.1 Diaphorina citri
CGAGCAGTATAAATAAGCACTATTATTATTATTATTATTATTATTATTATTATTATTATTATATTATTATTATTATTAAATGTTTGACGAATTTCGCCAAAATCTTACAAGAGTCAAAGTGAATATTTTTCCCATATTGGTCTCATAAGGCTCAATTGGTGGTGGTATTCCGGAAGTTAAAGATTGGTGGTGGTATGGAACAATTGGTGGTGGTATTCCAAAAAGAGGTGGTTCCGGAAATGGAAAGTAAGTAAGGCTCAATTGTTTCAAAATGTAAATGAGCTAATTTTAATTGTGTTAAGAACATGTTTGCCTCTATACAATAATTATTTTGAACTATTATTCAAGCTCAACATAATCAAAATTAATCACATCAAAAAATCTACAGCAAAATCTTTGAAAATTTAAAAGTCATAAGCCACCATGTAGAATGTAGATGACCATCCATAACAAAACAATAGATTTCCTTGTGACATTGAAAAAATCTCTACTCAATTTTATTTCTTTGCTTCAAAATGCTCATTCAGATGAAATATGAAATTCACCTACCTACAAGATATGGGACTTCCGCTGAAATATCTGATAATTATAGGTAGGTACTTTGTATGCAATACATAATAGGTAGGTACATACCTACCCATAATTACTTTGATGCAAAAGCAATAACACATTCTCATTCTCATGACTCTCTTATTCCGCTAGCGCGCTTGCATAGTGGCGCTACCTAACGGACGAAAAAAACAACTGCGTAAAGTCTGACGTCACACATATTTGAGCTCTTTAATTAGATTTGGATTTTTCCTTAGTTTTTACATAGGAATCGACCATTTATTTATAATTTTTACCCATTTGCAACTGCTCCATTGGTACTTAATACTTATAAATGGTACATCCTAGTTTTCTTCTTGTTTTGAATTGTTTCTAATTTTTACTTTCTATTACCTTTATTCTTCTTTGCTCTCTCTCTCCCTCGCTCTCTCCCTCTCTCTCTCTCCCTCTCTCTCTCCCTCTCTCTCTCTCTCCCTCCCTCCCTCCCCTATAGGCACTTCTTCATAAGTTCGAAAAGTTCCCTTGAGTGGAAAAGAATAGAAGTATTTCTAGTTATCCTAGTTTGTATCTAGTTCATATCTAAATAGAATTTTTTAGACTAGTATATTAGTAGGTCTTTACTAGAAAGTCTCTCCTTCTCCTCCTCTTCACCTTCCCCTCATCTTCTTCTTCCTCCTCCTTTTGCTCCTCCTCATCCTCCTTCACCTCCTGTTCACCTTCCCCTCTTCTCTTCCTCCTCCTTCTGCTCCTCCTTCTCCTGCTCCTTCTCCTCCTCTTCTTCCTCCTCCTTTTCCTCCTCCTCCTTCTCGTGATCCTTTTCCTCCTCTTCCTTCTTCTCCTCCTCCTCCTTCTCCTCCTTCTCCTCTTCCTCCTCCCTTTCTTCTTCTCCTCCTCCTACTGCACCACAGTGTTTTTTTCCACACCAACTTGAAAAGTGAATGACCTTTTATTATTGTTATCACACAGACTTCTAGTTTGAATCCAAATTTGTTTTCCTCTTTCTCTTTCTTCTTCTTCCTCTTCTTCTCCCTCATCTTCTTCTTCTTCTTCTTCTTCTTCTCCTCCTCCTTCTTCGTCTTCTTCTCCCTCTTCCTCATCTCCTTCTCCCTCTTCTTCATCTGTTCCTCCATCTCCTTTCTTCTCCCTCCTCTTTCTTCTTTTTGAAAATTAAACTTCTCCGACTTTTTTTTTATGACAAAAAAATGTCGGTCTCATTTTTGATACGAATATTCGACGGAAGGAAAGACAGTGACAGAGAGTGAAATGTAAATGTTCTTTCTTCTTTCCTTGTTCTACGAAAGAGAGAGAAAGAAATAGAGATCTCTCTAGTTGCCCTTGTAAAATGTAAGAGAGAAAGAGAGAGAGAGAGAGAGAGAGAGAGAGAGAGAGAGAGAGAGAGAGAGAGATCGCTGAAAAGTATGGCCGACATAACACATCTTCTCAGTCCTTTTTTTTTTTATTTTTACACAAAAAGCCCAAACTGAGGCTTAGGTGTAGGGGCTGGTCAGCCCCAAAGGACGGTGTTGGGTTCACGATTTTTGGTACCCCCTGTCCCTCCTAATTCCTAAATTCCTATCATACGTCTCGATCGAAACATCAAGTCAGTCTTAAACCAAGTGTCCATGAGTTCAGAGCTATCCCACAAGCTGTCACCAAAACGACCACTCCAGCCTCGGTACCGAGTGATAAGTATTCTCAAACTACTCAACGAAAAATCACGGTAAGAGACGACCCTCGACCCTTCTCCCTTTTCTAGCCCTACATTTTTTGTCCTTTGCGGGTTCGGATTTCGTGAGCCTTTTGGGTTTCTCTTGCCCGAGTAAATATTTTGAATTCTTGTTACCTATTTTCATTTTGTCCCGTGTCGGTACCGAGCCCGTACCTTTTCGCGTATTTTACCTTTGTGGTGTCATTTTTGCATTTGTAACCTTTGGTTTTTTGTGACCTTTGTATTGCCCTTTTGTACGACCGCGGCTTCTCCGTGCGTCTTAAAAGTACCTACTTCTCACCTGTGTTGTACGATTTACCAGTATAGTGTGTGCCTATTTACCAATCTTGTATGGGTTGATTGAGCCTTTGTACCTTTGATATTGTATGCCTTTACCTTTGTTTTGATGTTTTGAACCCCATTTGTATCTTGAATTTTGTACCGTAAAATTTCGAGTGCAAGTACCCCCCTGTTTCGCTACCTTGTAGGCACCCTATACTCTCCTCTCCTCTCCTCGCCTTGTTACCTGCGTAGTGCTTAGTGCTGTGCTCTGATTGTGTACGTACCTATGTGATGTTTGTGCAGCTTTGTGGATAATTCTAACTTGTTACCTACTTTATCATATCCCCTTGTACCTACTATGTTATTTGTTTGAGACTATGTAAATTTGTTACTTGTACTTGTGACTTAACGAATACCTACACACCTAATCGATAATCGATAGTTAAATAATCGATACCTACGATCGATACCTAAAGAATCGAAATCGTTTTCAGAAATCGATTTTTTTCCATTGTTTACATTTTGGACTTAGGATTTTTTTGAAAACTTTTGAAAATAATTTTTTGTGAAAACTTTTGGAAATAATAAATTCTCTTTTTTTTCATTCTTCTAAATAATCTAAAATCTAAATGAACCTTTTCCAATAATTTTGTTTAATGTCAGTTTAATTATGTTCAAAGCTCTTTTTCAAGTGAACCTTTTCAAATAATTTTGTTTAATGTCAGTTTAAGTAATTATGTTCAAAGCTCCTTTTCAAGTGAACCTTTTCTTCCCTTTCAAATTTTGTTTAATGTCAGTTTAATTATTACTTACTTACCTCCAAGTTTAATTGTTACTTATGTTTAAGGTATTTTCTATGTAACATTGTCAAATTAATTCCCTAATTGAGTGTTCACCTAGCCTTTTTGTTGGTTTTTTTGTTTTTTATCTGTGAATCCTGAAGTGCTCTGAACACCATGGTGCTCACCAGAGAGCAAGCAAAGCAGGCCTTAGCTGTTGCCAAGAACAAACGAGAGAGATATTGGCAGAGAATCCAGGTCCGCCATGACCTCATCCCACAGCTGGCAGATCCAACGATATTAAATCAATTCAAGGTAAGACTGGCTGCCTTAGACCAAACATTCCTTGAATTTGAAGCAGCACAAAACAAGATTGTTGAGCTCAATGCTCTTGTTGAGGAGGTCGACCAGATCAAAGACGTACTATCGGTGGGTAAGTCCTTTGAGGACATGTTTTACAATATTAAAAGTGCTGAGAGAAATAATTTTGTTTAATGTCAGTTTAATTATGTTCAAAGCTCTTTTTCAAGTGAACCTTTTCAAATCCTTTTCTAGCCCTACATTTTTTGGTCCTTTGCGGGTTCGGATTTCGTGAGCCTTTGTGTTTTCTCTTGCCCGAGTAAATATTTTGAATTCTTGTTACCTATTTCATTTGGTCCCGTGTCGGTACCGAGCCGTACCTTTTCGCGTATTTTACCTTTGTGGTGTCATTTTTGGCATTTGTAACCTTTGT
>NW_007379535.1:0-3218 GCF_000475195.1 Diaphorina citri
CGCTTACAAGGCAAAAGTAAATTAAAGAATTTCGAAAAATCCCTCACCTGAAATAAACTCCTCCAGGTCAGCCAACCTATTGGTTCTCGCATAGGCATAAATGAGTTCACTCTCAATATAGGACTCCCTCGCCTTTTTCCGTGCCATCTGCAGGTATCGAACCAGGTCCTCCCAGGACTCTGTGGCGTGCGATGTCTCGACCACGTCCATGTAGGCGGAAGGATCGTCCGCCTTGATAAAGGAGTCGATGGACTCCTTGACCAGACCCTTCTGCAGTTGCGCCTTAGCCAGCTGAGACCACACGCCCGGCTCGTTGCATCTGAGAACGTAGAAGGGGGTCTTACTTAAGTGATCTACCTTCCAGATTGGAATTTTAATTTAACAAGTTTCCACAACAGAACATGAAAAAAAACTCATATAAGAAGTTACGAACTAAGAAATCTCTCTCACGAAGAGATTCTGCACTTCCTTACTAAAGACCCGTCCTCACTTGTCGTTCGGGAAAAAAAATCGTTTCGTGTGTAGTGGGAACACTCTCGATTAAATTACATTGCCTACAAGGACATTTTGTGTCGTTCGGGAAAAAATCGTGCTGTGGGAACACTCTCATTTAAATTACATTGCCTAGGGACACTTTCGATTAACACAATTTCTCGAATCTCTCTGGAAAGTTTGAGCAACCTGAGGTGAAAGGTAAGTCCTGAGAACCGACTTTATCTTTGAGTTATTTCCTTTGTGAAGCCCCAAATAGCAGAACTTTGGCCCCGAGTTCTGATAATGAAGGTCCTATAGTCCTGATTAAGAGAAGTAATTTGAAGGGAAAGAGGTAACCCAAAATCTATGTATCCCCTGTAAAGCGGTACTACATCATTAAACTGTTTAGCTTTTTTTTTTGATAATTAACTTTATTTTTCAATAAGACAGAACAAACATATAACAAACAATAATAGGTAGTATAAAAAGAAGCAATTTCCTTTTTTCCACTTTCTTATTTTAACTTTAATAAAATAAAATGTCCTGTCTATTTTTGTTGGGATGTACCCCCATTCATAGAATACATACCAAAAATATGTATACCGTGCTAAATGGGGGCATTCAAGCTAAGGGATTCCAAGTCCTATTTTTGACAGTCTAAAATAGTCTAAATGAAGTACTATACTACCCAATTGGACAATGGATAAGTACCAAAAAAAATCTGGATAAAATAAAAAAAAAAATCTGGATAAAATAAGTTGTCTAAATTAATTTCTAAATTTGTTACTTACTTGAGGAATCGTTCGGGGTTATTGTTGCTGTCGATGTAGATCTTGGCGAGAGCGTTGTGCGTGGCTGGTTCCGTGCACGCCTAAAAAATAAAACAATGGAATTATAATCATCTTGTCCAAATAGGACTGATAATTCCCTCTTTCGCTAGCCTTGTTAGCTGGGTAAAGAGCGACACACAAGTTAACAAACTAAAAGAAATAGAATAGAATATACCTTGTTTATACTACCAGCATAGGACTGAAAAGTCCCTTTACTCTCGCAGTCTAAACAAGGTCTTATAAATAATATTTGATTGGTAATAATATTACATTTCATGGAACAATAATCAAGACCTGTTTAAAAAAAAGGGTTTTGAAACCTTTCATGTTAGAGAGATTCTATATTTGTTTCCTCATACTAATTTATAAAGATGTGGGTCCCATTTCCTCCCAGGGCGAACTTGATCCTAAACAGTAAGCAGATAAGGTTCGTTCTTGGAACGGCTGACTTTTTCCTATCCCGTGCTTCTTTTCGATTTCGGGTTAGAAAAGGAAGCCAGTATAGTCAGCTTGGAAGGTTGCGCGCTTGCTTTGTGAGCGCTCGGTCGCAGGTTTGATTCCCGCCCGGGGCGGATTTTATCCTAAACAGATAAGGTTCGTTCTCGGAACGGCTGGTTTTCTCTTATCCTGTCTTTCTTCTCTCTTCGATTTCGGGACGAGAAGACCTTAGCAGTTACAGTTCTCTCTGTCAAACCTCTTGAAAAAAAAAAAAAAAAAAAATTTCCACTGGGACTTAAGGGGTTAACTTATTGATTTTTCGACTGAAAGGTGAAAAATCATCGAAATTTGACCGATCGACATCAATTTTGTAGATGGTGCTTTACCTTCTGCACGTATATCTCGATGTATTTCTGCAAGTTGTTCCTGGTTCCTGTACAAGTACAGCACCAGGTCGTGCACAAATCTACTTTATTTTATCTTTATTCTAATCTACTTTATTTCACATTTATTTAATTTTATTCCAACCTATTTCATTTTATTCTATTCTATTTTACCTTCTGTACGTATATCTCGATGTATTTCTGCAAGTTGTTCCTGTACAAGTACAGCACCAGGTCGTGCACAAATCTACTTTATTTTATCTTTATTCTAATCTACTTTATTTCACATTTATTTAATTTTGTCGTGGACAAAGTCGAATCGGTCACACACAATGATCAGGGGCAGCTGGTCTGTCAGTTTGGCTTCCTTGAGGAAATTCTTGACGCGCTCCGCGTTGTAGCAGTTCGACTCGCGGCAAATCCGTTCGACTTCCTTGATTTGACCTGTCTTGCAGGCCGCCTGGAAAACAAACACGAGGAAAATTTCTGTAGAACAAAACATGTTGTTTTCAAATGCTCGAAGTTGACTATTAGGTCATTTTCCCTATAGAACGAAATCGAATGTACCCTATTTTTTACCGCCAGAATGAGACTGAAAAGTCCCTTTGCTCCCGCAGTCTAAACAAGGTCTTATGTATTTACAGTAATCTTACAATAATTACTTTGCTCGGGATATTTGATGTGACGTCATCGCCTACGGGAGCGTATGCCGTGTCGTCAAAGTTCACGATTTACCGGCATTTTTTTAATCGATTTATCTCGGGATCTAGAAATCGTAGAAGAAAAAGAAAAATTCCTCTGGTCCTCATTTTTCCTGCTCTATGACTTTGAAACACTACCCAAGTAAGCGCAACTGATCTATTCTTCATTTTCTGCGGGGGTAGGTAGGTCAAGGGTCAAGACTCCGTTGAAGCCACTTATATTCATTAGTACGGTCTGTTTATTTCCTCTTGAGTTCGTACTAGGCTAGGGTCAAGGGTCGGAACTCCTACAAAAGAGCCAATGTGTTTAATGCTATGCTAAACTTGAAGAAAAAAAAAAAAAAAAAAAAAAACCCAAAATTCATTTCTTTAAAAAAAAAAACCTCAAAACC
>NW_007379535.1:4490-42734 GCF_000475195.1 Diaphorina citri
AAAAAAAAAAAAAAAAAACTTTAGTTCTTACCTTAGCGGCCTCCGAATATTGGCCATTGGTGAAGAGAAGATTGAACTTGCGCACAAACAGGTCCTCGGCTCCGGCCAAGTTATTGCGTACGGCTATCCGCAACGCAAGGTCCGGGTTCTGTAGCGTACCGTTAATGTAGGGGATGATGTTGTCTTCATCTACACTCACAGAGAGTACTTGACCTGAACATAGGCAAAATACGAATTATAATTACGAACAAGATACGAATTATAATGAGAAAAAAAAAAACATATAAGATAGACCGACCCTACACAGTTTCTGAAAAAAGTGCTTTTTTGTTGATCAGTGTTATTAGAACAGTGAGTAGTACACAAACTCTCTATAAAATAGATCTCTGAAAGCAAGATCCATGCTGTTTATTCACTCATTGCATTAGCACACTAATCGCCGCTCTATCTTCAGAACCCCAAAACCTAGAAAGTCGAAATGTGGTAAGTCGTGCAATAAGAACAAAATCTGGCTAAAGGGGGTTTTTTCACATGATAATACTAATAATAATAATCATAATAATAATAATAAAAATCAAAACCAATGTCCAATTCTGATCAATTTTCAGTGGTAAAGGACAGGCAACCTGCCAGTAAGTAAACAAATAACCAAAGGCATTGTTACTTTCCTTCTTAACCCTTTACAACACCAGCTAACCCCTACGGGTGCTTATACGTACCTTTCCGGTTAACCCCTATGATGCCGCCGGTCGCCTCGTGCGGGGCGGTCACGAAGATCGTATCGCTGCTAATCCGATTCATATAGATACACGTCGCCGTCTCGATATCATACACGTGAATATAGCCAAACTTGGTGATCAGGTACACCACGTCGTATTTCGCCGACACCTGTACCAAGGAAGAAAATTTAAAACCACTAAAATCAGTTCGCAAGAGAATTATAAAAGCAACGTTAAAATCCATATTCATCAAAACATCAAAGAGAAGAAAAAATGAAACAATTCAAAATCTTGAATTTTAAAAATCTACATAAACACATTTTAATATTAAAACACTATTAAGAAGAGCAACATAGAAGAATACACATCATACACCATACAAAATTAGAAGTACACAATACATAATTCCAACATACAATAATACATACGGCAAAACAACAATAAAATACCAAGTTCCTAAATTCTTAAATGAACTGCCTAACGAATTAAAAAATATTGAGAACAAAAATATGATGAAAAGAGAAATTTAAAAATATTTCCTGGAAAATAATGATGAAATATGATTATGAATGAAATATGATTAAGGAGCGCGGTAGCGGTAGCGCTCTTCCCCGCCAAATCAAGAAAGTTTGACTGTTACAACTAGAAATAGAGAAAACAGAAAAGGCATAACAAGAAGAATTTTATTGAAATAACATACAGAAGAAAATCGTTCCTGAAAAGTACTAATGGGTATTTTTTGTTCCTATTAGTACAGAAAAGCAAGAGAGAATGGGTGACGATAAATTATGTGGTTGGATGGAAGTGCTTTTCCAGGAGAATCCGACCAGTTAAGGCTGATCTCACCACTGAGAGTTAAAATATATACAAAACCATCGGCCCTTGCAGAAAGAAAAAAAAAAAATCTGGTGTGAACATCACACGACTTTCCTCATCCTATTGAATGATGCTTATTTTGGGTGTTCTTGTTCTTATAACCAAACTTTTATAATATCTCTAACCGTTTAGTCGGTATAGCTGAAAACCGCCAAAAAGCGGTCAAAATACCGCCATCCGCAGTACCTATCTCGACCAAAAGTTTCGTGTCGTATCCTTGTCACATTTGACATCTACATACCAAATTTCAAGTCTCTAGCTCTTACCGTTCTCGAGATATTTTGTTTACAGACAGAAGGTCAGACAGACACACGGACCAATGGCTGAAACTTTGTATTTAGGCTCTAGGGACCTCAAAACGTGTTTTGGCACTAAAAATTGACCATCGAAAATTTGACCCGATTACATTACTTTCCTTCCTATAGGATAAGGAAAGTAAAAAGACGAGAAACTCCCGAATTACATTAATTTCCTTCCTATAGGATAAGGAAAGTAAAACTCCGCTCAAATTCATTTTCTGCGGGGGTAGGTAGGTTAAGAAGGGTCAAGACTCCGTTGAAGCCACTTATATTCATTAGTACGGTTTGTTTATTTCCTCTTGAGTTCGGACTAGGCTAGGGTCAAGGGTCGGAACTCCCGCAAAAGAGCCAATGTGTTTAATGCTATGCTAAACTTGAAGAAAAAAAAAAAAAAAAAAACCTCACAATTCACTTCGTTCAATCAAAAAACCTCGAACACCCACCTTGTTGGGAACATCTAAGGTGTTAACTTATGGATTTTTCGACCGAAAGGTGAAAAATCATCGAAATTTGACATGTCGATCGACATCAATTTTGTAGATGGTGCTTTACCTTCTGCACGTATATCTCGATGTATTTCTGCAAGTTGTTCCTGTACAAGTACAGCACCAGGTCGTGCACAAATCTACTTTGTTTTATCTTTATTCTAATCTACTTTATTTCACATTTATTTCATTTTATTCTATTCTATTTTACCTTCTGTACGTATATCTCGATGTATTTTTGCAAGTTGTTCCTGTACAAGTACAGCACCAGGTCGTGCACAAATCTACTTTGTTTTATCTTTTGGGAACATTGGCTCTCAGATACACCGAAAGGGCCAGGGTCGGATCCGACTGTTTCACCAAATCTCCGAGCTCCTCGGAACACTCCAGCTTCTCTTCCTTCAGCCACTTCTCCAGTAGGTGTTTCCGCCCCTGAATTAGTGGAAAAAAAAACATTATTATTCCACTAGAGAATATTTTCAAAATACAATTGAAAAAGTAAAAAAGGAAGAAGTATAGCCAGCCTAGTTAGCTTAGTTGGTAGTGCGTCTGCCTTGTAAGCGCTAGGCCGCGGGTTCGATTCCCGTCCGGGGCGGATTTTATTTTATTTCATTTTATTCCAATGATCCAATCTATTTCATTTTATTCTATTCTATTTTACCTTCTGTACGTATATCTCGATGTATTTCTGCAAGTTGTTCCTGTACAAGTACAGCACCAGATCGTGGACAAAGTCGAATCGGTCGCACACAATGATCAGGGGTAGCTGGTCCGTCAGTTTGGCTTCCTTGAGGAAATTCTTGACGCGCTCCGCATTGTAGCAGTTCGACTCGCGACAAATCCGTTCGACTTCCTTGATTTGACCTGTCTTGCAGGCCGCCTGGAAAACAAACACAAGGAAAATTTCTGTAGAACAAAATAATATATTGTTTTCAAATGCTCGAAGTTGACTATTAGGTCATTTTCCCTATAGAACGAAATCGAATGTACCCTATTTTTACCGCCAGAATGAGACTGAAAAGTCCCTTTGCTCCCGCAGTCTAAACAAGGTCTTATGTATTTACAGTAATCTTACAATAATTTTTTGAAAATTATAAAATAATAATAATAAAAAAAAAACTTGCTTGGATTTAAAAATCTGTAGAGAGAGAGACAATCGATAAAATGTATTGACGAACTGTCCAAAGTTTGGGTTGCCAAAACAGCGCACTTTTCATCAGACAGAAATTTCTTCGATTTCCTTGCTTGGATTTAAAAATCTGTAGAAAGATACAATCGATAAAATGTATTGACGAACTGTCCAAAGTTTGGGTTGCCAAAACAGCGCACTTTTCATCAGACAGAAATTTCTTCGATTTCGGGGCGAAATCACCCCCCTACAGTTTGCTCAATGATTTCTTATCTGTTTACCTGAATATATTTGAAGTGAACCTCCTGGTCTTGGCTGTAATTGACAATAGATCCGAGGAACTAGAACCCTCGTAGGTTTTGAATGATTCGAACCCACAACCTCCGGGTTGAGAGTCCCCTAACCACTTGGTCACAGAGGTGAGCTTACCTGAATATATTTGAAGTGAACCTCCTGGTCTTGGCTGTAATTGACAATAGATCCGAGGAAGTAAAACAGACCTTCGTAACTCTTAGTGTATAACTCAGCATTATGTAATGTTGTTGTTGTTGTTTTCAAATGCTCGGAGTTGACTATTAGGTCATTTTCCCTCGTGTAAAATAGTCGGCATTATGTAATGTAAATGCAGTTTCTTTGTGTTATTACATCACAACTTTGGTGCTCACTGCAGCATTGTAGCATTTTTTTCAATATCTCAAAAATCCCAACATCCAATGTTTACCTACCAGGCACCGGTCGCTATGCGCATTTATATGTCATAGCTACTCATTTTCCTCACGAGGCTGAGTGGGCCCTGCAACCTCCAGTCACGGAATCAATCATTTGCATGATACAAATTTCATGACCCCGCCGGGAATCGAACCCGGGTCTCCCGCGTGCAACGCGAGCACAATGATCACTACGCCATGGGAGCTGACTAACTCAGCATTAATAAGAGCCTCCTTCAGAATAGAATATATATCCTGCCCGAACAGGTCTGAAAAGTCCCTTTACCCCATCAGTCTAAAGAAGGTCTCGTATATTTAATAGTTGATTGAGAATAGAATTTATTTATTAAGCCAGTCTCGTTAGCTTGAAGGTTCGATTCAAGCTCGGGGCGAACTTTATCCGAAGCAGATAAGGTTTGTTCTCGGAACAGCTGGCTTTCTTCTATCCCTACTCCTCTCCAATTTCAGAACTCTAAGTACTCCGTTGTTACAAATCCCTCTATCACACATAAAAAAAAATAATAATAATAATAAAAAAAATTATAATTGGGATTGTAGACATAAATCTATTCCAATTTCGGACTCAATTCGAAATACGGAAACTCTAGTTTTCCGAGAAAAAAAAAAAAAAAAAAATTTTATTTTTTCGTAACTCTTGAATGATTCGAACAGATCAATCAACGCCTTCGTGGTCAACTGCTCGTGATACTTGGTGGCAATCTAGAGGGAGAAAAACCGGAAAATCAGTAGTGGAGGAGAAAAGTATGTAATAGAGAGAAAGATTTAAAATGTATTGGTTCAGCTCCCATGGCGTAGTGGTCACTGCACTCGCCTTGCACGCAGGAGACCCGGATTCGATTCCCGGCGGGGTCAAGAAATTTGTATTATGCAGATAGTTGATTCCGTGACTGGCTGTTGCGGGGCCCACTCAGCCTCGTGAGGAAAATGAGTAGCTATGACATATAAATGCGCATAGCGACCGGAGAGAAAAACCGGAAAATTAGTAGTGGAGGAGAAAAGTATGTAATAGAGAGAGATTTGGTGTATTGGTGTTGTGTGTCTTTATATTGGTGAGTGTTTTGTGGTGAATAGTGGAGAATAGAGGAGAGGAGAGAATAGAGAAAAGAGAGAGAGAAAAAGAAAGAAGAGGTGAATAGAGAGAAAAATGTATTGATGACATTTTGAAAAAACCTCTTCCATGCGCCTCGGTTTTGGACCTGGCTGACTTCCAACTTCTTCTCTTTCAAATCCTGTGGAAACACTGTGTGCATATATCTCGTTTTCGGTCTTCCCCTGTCTCTCTTACCTCCAACTTCCATATCTCTCAGCCTCTTTCCAACATATTCTTGATCTCTTCTTTCTACTTGTCCAAACTATTGAAGCTTTTTTCCTGAATTTTCCTTGAGATCTCTTTCACCGTTCTGGACTGGCAAAATAATAATAATAGTGCTTATTTATACTGCTCGCATAGGACTGAAAAGTCCCTTTACTCCAGCAGTAGGCTACTACTATTATTGTGGTCAAATTCACAAATTATATTGAGGATAAAATTCCATACCTCGGCTGGGATTGAACCCACGCCCTCCTGTTTAACAAGCGAGCGTCTTGACCACTACACCACCGAGGTAGGTTGTAGACCGAACACCGAAAGTAGACCCACTTAAAGGAAGATCGGAACCTACCTACCCAAGCATTTTTGATTCCACCAAAATATTCCACTGTGGACGCCCACACTTGCTGCCGCAGGCCACTTATCTTCAATGGTTATCTGAAAGAGGACCTCTGAGTGAAATTTTGCTAATTTTCGATGAAAAAATCCAAGAATTAAAAAGTCTGCCTCCCATGTTAAGGGAGATGAGTTAATGCATGGGTTTCTGTGGATAAACACCATGGAATATGCTTTGATAATCAGGGATCAGGGTGTCGAAACTGAAAATTCATATCTCCTTGGTGGAAAAAAGTTAAACTAATAAAATATGGTTTAACTCAAGTACAGTCCACTTCAACTGGGAAGTCCGATGACCTTTGGGTGCGCACTCGTCAAAAAATAGCTCGTTGATTAACAAGTAAGCATGTGAATAGTTGATCCCATGGGATTTTTCACGCCGAATCGAATGGTGAAACTTTTAGAACTGTATATTACCTGATTAATGTCAGCCAAGGGCTCATCATCTTGGACGAGCATCTGGGCAAAGCCCACGCCCTGGTCTGGATTCACGCGCATCACATTTCTCAACAGAAACACGTAGTCCGGGCTATAACCCACTTTCTTAGCGTAGAGCACGATCTTCTGGAACTGGCCTGTTTCCGCAAAGCTTTGAATCACCTGGGAAAAGCAAGAAAGAATGAGTGACGATAAATTATGTGGCTGGATGGAAGAGCTTTTCCAGGAGAATCCGACCACTTAAGGCTGATCTCACCACTGAGAGTTAAAATACAATTTACAAAACCATCGGCCCTTGCAGAAAAAAAAAATTCCGCTCAAATGGAGCAGTTGCAAATGGGTAAAAATTATAAATAAATGGTCGATTCTTATGTAAAAAGTTGGGAAAAATCCAAATCTGAGGTCAAAACTCCGAAAAAAATAATAGAAAGTAATAGCTGTAAAAGGTCGAAAATTCAATTTTTATTTTCCGTTCTGATGAAAGAGTTCAAATATGTGTGACGTCAGACTTTACGCACACACACACACACACACACACACACACACACACACACACACACACACACACACACACACACACACACACACACACACACACACACACACACACACACACACACACACACACACACACACACACACACACACACACACACACACACACACACACACACACACACACACACACACACACACACACGCACACACACACACACACACACACACACGGACCAATGGCTGAAACTTTGGATTTAGGCTCTAGGGACCTCAAAACGTGTTTTGGCACTAAAAACTGACCGTCGAAAATTTGACCCGATTACACTACCTACTTTCCTTCCTATAGGATAAGGAAAGTAAAAAATAAGTTTGAAATGGGTCTTCGGGCCATCTAGTGCCAAAAACGCAATCATCGGATTCGAACCCACGCTCTCTCGTATACCAGGCGAGCTTCTAACCACTGAATTATGAGCTCCTGACGAATGAATGTCTGAATTAAAACATGTTTTCATTTTAAATTCTTGCGGAAAATATTTGTCGATTAGCCCCTCTCGGGAGACCACTAGGGCCATTTGTATGATTTTCTGTGGTGTCAAAAATATAAACATCAAAACACAAAGAAAAATAGGCATACCAGTCTGGAATAGGCAATATCGATGTTTGCATTGCATATACAGGGTAAGCCAGAAGTCAGCAAAAAAACTCTCAGTTATGTACAGAAATGACGTCAAGTATGGGCCTGATAGGGGTTTAACCACACTGTATAATAGTTACGGTTTTCAGTGACGGGGTTATACCCTCTATTCGGCGGGGTTATACCCGCCTCCTTACATTTACCCAACCTGAGTAGGCCCGGAAAAGCCTACGTGATTGCCTTGAGGGTCACCCATCCGGCTGCTAACCACGCGTAGCATATCTTAACTCCAGTGATACATTGTCATATTGGTGCATTAAAATTTTGCATTCAATGTGCCATCGCTTTTCTGTCTGAATAAAACAAGACCGTTGCGTTGTTGGGAAAATGGTCTGGGTTGCAAATGCATTTTTTTTTTTTTTTTTAAGATGAGTGTTCCACCGCCGTTTTTTTTTCGTAGCAATGAAACAACTGCTACATTAGACGCATGTGGCCTGTGTCGTAGCATGCCCATCCCGTAGTATGCCTCTCATCAGATGAGCGATAAGAGACACAATACTTCCCATTTAGGTGCTGGGTCAACACGAGAACACCAGAAAGTAACCCGTTGAAATATTTGCAATCGAAAAAAGAGTACAAATTTTTGTCGATGGTGGGATTCGAACCCGGGACCTTCTGCATGGCAAGCAAGCGCGTTACCACTGGACCAACCGTGCTCCCTCCTTGTTGTTTAGTATATATTTATTGTACATTATACCTTTGTAAATATTCCAAATAAAAAAGTGTTAAATAATATGTACCTGGGCCAGCACAGGTCGACACAGTTCGAGAGACTCGTGCTTGTTCAGTTTGCCGTGGTCCAGGAGGATGCCGAAATATTGCAGGAGAGGGGAGGTCTGACCGGCGGGCGTGGGGACCTGCTGGAATTTGACGATGGTCTGCGGCGTGCGGAGGATGCCCTTCGGCGCGTTGGCGGCCACCTGAGAAAGAGAAGATGAAAAATTAATCGTGAATTATTTGTGGCGGTTTGGTAAAGTCGAGAGTGGAATAGAATATACCTTGTTTATCCTGCCCGATTAGGATTTTTAGTGTGATCGGTATTGTTGATAGTTAAAAAATGGTTTTGTCAGATGTGGAGTGTGGACGGTGCGGACTGACGGTCCGTATGGTCCGCACTTCAAAGTCTGACAAAATCAACGAGAAAAAAAAAAAAAAAACATACATTAGATAGATACCAAATAGAAAAAATAAAAATGTAATTGTCAGGTAGTTTTAAGACCTATCTTTATGTATATTATTATCACAATAAAATCAACATTTATTTACAATTACAATTTACAATATCTCCTAGAATTGATTCCATGGTCCTTTTGACCCAATTAAATAAATATTTAAGTTGTTATCTCGGCTTGATAGGTCGACTAGTCCGAAAAGAATTGGCAGGCGACCAATCAGATAATGCGATTTATGTATATTATTATCAAAATAAAATCAACATATATTTACAATTTACAATGAAAAATTAATCGTGAATTATTTGTGGCGGTTTGGTAAAGTCGAGAGTAGAATAGAATATACCTTGTTTATCCTGCCCGATTAGGAGTAAAAACTCCCTTTACCCCAGCAGTCTAAAAGGTCTCGTATATTAAATTGACCTTGTCTCTTCACAATTTGAGTGTATAACAAATTGAAGAGAGAAGGAAGACAGGATAGGAGAAAGCCAGCCGTTAAGAGAACGAACCTTATCCCTTCAATTTTTATTTTCCTTATCCTATAGGAAGGAAAATGATGTACTCGGGATTTTTTTTCTTTCTTATGTTATGTTAATGGAAAGTAAAAAATGAGAAGCACCAAAGATCTCACCTTCAATGGGTTGCGAGCACTTGCGTTCGACCGAGTACAGCTGCATCGCCCCGACCACCCGATTGGACACGGCACTGATCCCGATCAGCAGAAGCCACGTCTGTTTCGGATCAGTGCGGTAGTTGATAATCTGGCACCCGTTCAGCGTCGAGTGGCGGTCGAACATCTTCTCCGGTGTGGAGTCGCCCTCCATGCTCCAATGATAGACGGAGGTCTCCGTCACAAGGGCCAGCGTGTTGGGGGAGATCCACTTCCAGAACACCACGTCGTCGGTCATGGGGTGGGCCTTCATTTTCGACTTCATTTCGATGTTGAAGATTTGCAGGGTTTTGGGCGCTGAAAGCGGGAAAGAAGGGATAGGATGCGATGTGTATTTAAAGTTTTGAAACAGGTAAGAATTAGTGGTTAGGTGGAAGAGTTCACGTAAGATATTATTGTTGTTATGGGATAAACAAGGTATTCTACTCTATTCTTAAACTCACCATTCGGGTTGTTATCATTGCCCGCCTTTCCCTTGAGGGCGATCACCTTGCTGGCCGGATTCATAATGGCCGAATCCGCGGAAATCGGACGCCGAATCGGATTCGTCGGATCGTTCATATCGATGATGACCACCTGGGCAGATTCCGCGATCTTCTCGCGGACACAGATGAACTTGTCGGACTCCATGGTGAGCGTGTTGAAGCTGACACTGCCCACGTTGATACCGACATTGGTCAGCTGGGGAACAAGGAATAGGATTGGTTAGAAGTGATTTACCTAAACATAATAAAAGAAGAACACCAATAAATCAGGGAAATTTTCTGGTTAAAAACAAGGCGGAAACAATTTGCTTAATCATAAAGCTAAACTGCTGAAGAAACTTCTGTGCAGGTCCCAGGACATGTACAAGCCACCAGTTTGTACAAATGGCTTGAGCGTGCTCTCAGTCTCGTGAGAACAATTGAGTTATTTGTACTTTAATGGAGTGACGGCATTACAAGAAATAATGGGCACATAGGGAAAGAAAATGTACGCATATGGAATTCAGTCTTAAAAGTGTAAAAATTCCACAAGAAAGGTAAAAAATCCCACAAGCGTTTTTCCTCCCCATAAAGTCCATCCAAATAAATCCCTACTCAACCCACACAAGTCCATAAATATGGAGGAAAGAGGGAAATTTAAATGGAGGAAAGGGAAAGATTACAAGTAAATGGAGGAGGGAAAGAAGGGATGAGATGAGTATGTATTCCAAGTTTTAAAATGATCAATAATGAGTGATACATATAACATTAAAAAAAAAATAATAATAATAATAACATTAGTGATAATAATAATAATAGCCGCGCCAAGTCGTTCCCCCAAAAGAAATCAAGTGCCCAAAAAAATAAAACTAAACCTGGCATCTCATTCCAAAAAAGTTTTGAAATCAATTTTGTACCCCACTTTTAATGCAGTCGATTAATAATCTTCATTATTCAATGGTAAACCACATGTACAACAGCATTAGCGGCCAAGATTTTAGGTGACGTAGATTTTTCCCTGAATTCGGCAACAAACTACCTCACCCAGCCTGAGTGGGGCCTGGAAAAGCCAGTGCTACAAATATGTATGTGCTAAGGTCCATGAATCCCATCAAATATAGACCTTGTTCAGACTGCTGGAGTAAAGGGACTTGTCAGCCCTATTTCTCTCAAAACAAACTAGGTATATTCTATTCTTGAACTCACCATTCGGGTTGTTATCATTGCCCGCCTTTCCCTTGAGGGCAATCACCTTGCTGGCCGGATTCATAATGGCCGAATCCGCCGAAATCGGACGCCGAATCGGATTTGTCGGATCGTTCATATCGATGATGACCACCTGGGCAGATTCCGCGATCTTCTCGCGGACACAGATGAACTTGTCGGACTCCATGGTGAGCGTGTTGAAGCTGACACTGCCCACGTTGATACCGACATTGGTCAGCTGGGGAACAAGGAATAGGATTGGTTAGAAGTGATTTACCTAAACATAATAAAAGAAGAACACCAATAACTGAAGAGTATAGGTAAGTTACTGGTGTTCATTTTCACAAAGTCACGTCAGAATTTATCAGTACCTATGTCTAAACATAATACTTATGGCCGGGGACATACTCAGAGATTAAACTATGATTAACTTTTAATCGTGGATTAAGCAATCTGATTGGCTAAAAGATTGATTTTTTTTTTCAAGAGGTTTGATAGAGGGAACTGTAACTGCTAACGTCTTAGAAGAAACACAGGATAGGAGAAAGCCAGCCGTTCCCCGATCGAACCTTATCCGTTCAGGCTTACAAGGCAGACGCCCTACCAACCAAACTAACTAGGCTGGCATTTAGAACACACAGAAATGATCCTGATTTTTCATGCATTACAGAACGGAACGCAGGGAAAGGAAATTTATCCCTTCGACTTACGCATATGGAATTCTGTCTTAAAAGGTAAAAATCCCACAAGAAAAAAAGTGAAAAACCTCACAAGCTCTTTTTCTCCCCATAAATTTCATCCAAAATAAATCCCTACTCAACCCACACAAGTCCATAAATATGGAGGAAAGAGGGAAACATAAATGGAGGAAAGGGAAAGATTACAAGTAAATGGAGGGAAAAGAGGAACACAAACAGGGGAAAAGGAAATAATATAGAGGGGAAAAAGGGAAAATATATACCTACAACAAGCGCCAGTCAAACTTTTACGTAAATATAGGTCACAAACAAAAAAGGGGGTGGTGGTGATGGTGGTGGTGGTGGGGAGGGAGTGGGGGGTATCGAATGAAAAGCAGTGTGGATTTCTATTCCTATCTCTCACACGTTTTTACTTTCCTTATCCTATAGGAAGGAAAGTAATGTAATCGGGTCAAAATTTCGATGGTCAGTTTTTAGTGCCAAAACACGTTTTGAGGTCCCTAGAGCCTAAATCCAAAGTTTCAGCCATTGGTCCGTGTGTGTGTCTGTGTGTCCGTGTGTCTGTGTGTCTGTCTGTCTGTCTGTCTGTCTGTTGCCAAAACACGTTTTGAGGTCCCTAGAGCTTAAATCCAAAGTTTCAGCCATTGGTCCGTGTCTGTGTCTGTGTGTCCGTGTGTCTGTAAACAAAATATCTCGAGAACGGTAAGAGGTAGAGACTTGAAATTTGGTATGTAGCTGTCAAATGTGACAAGGATGCGACACGAAACTTTTGGTTAGGATCGGTGCAACGGTTGGCGGCATTTTACCGCTTTTTGGCGGTTTTTGGTGTAATTTAACAATATCTCGGGAACGGTATAAGCTAGAAACTTGAAATTTGGTATGTGGTTCACTAATGTGACAAGGATGCAACACAAAACGTTTGTTTGAGATGGTTGCTGCGCTTGGCGGTATTTTTACCGCTTTTGGACAGATTTCGACCGTTTTTTGGCGGTTTTCAGCTATAGCGACAAAACGGTTAGAGATATTGTAAAAGTTAGGGTAAAAGAACACTCAAATAAGCATCATTCAATAGGATAAGGAAAGTCGTGTGATGTTCACACCAGATTTTTTCCTTAAATAATATTCCACGTTGCTCAAAACAGGGGGATCTTTCCGAGAAATAGTTGAATGAACGAAGTGAGAAGTGAGTTCTACGTTTTTATGCGTGTTTCATCGCCGTTTTTATTTCGTAGCAATGAAACAACGGCTACATTAGACGCATGTGGTCTGTGTCGTAGCATGCCCATCAAGTAGTATGTCCCTAATCAGATGGGCGATAAGAGAAACAATACTTCCCATTTAGGTGCTGGGTCAACACGAGAACATTTTTCTTTTGTCTATAACGTTCTCGAACAATTCAACCGATTTTGATGAAATTCGGCAGAAATGTTCAACACATAAAGAAAAAATTTTCGTTAGATTTTGGGGCCATTATTGAATCGAGCCTATGAAAGCCCCAAGCCCAATAGATGTCCTTGGTTTTTTAGATCTTTCTTTTAAAAAAGATGTCTTGAAAATTATGTAAAACTATCCCAACTCCCACTATTATCAAAGATATCCTTGGATTTTTAGATCTTTCTTTTAAAAAAGATGTCTTGAAAATTATGTAAAACTATCCCAACTCCCACTATTATCAAAGATATCCTTGGATTTTTAGATCTTTCTTTTAAAAAAGATGTCTTGAAAATTATGTAAAACTATCCCAACTCCCACTATTATCAAAGATATCCTTGAATTTTTAGATATTTCTTTTAAAAAAGATGTCTTGAAAATTATGTAAAACTATCCCAACTCCCACTATTATCATAGAGAAAAATAGCGCCAGACGTCTCCTACGAGAGAAAATAGAATCGATACAGTTTTCAAGAAAGAAGAGAAAGAAGAGAGAATTTCGAGATAGTAATATTGAGGTCAATGGATAACATGGAAATGTAGGTATCAATAGTAGTTTAAGGTAACATGAGAAGATAAAAGCAACCTCTTGCTCCACGGCCTAGTGGGTATCCACTTGTCCAGGCTTGCAGACCGGAGATCTCGGATTCGATTCCCGGCTCAGTACATTAAAAACATTCCGAGGGGGGAAGGAACGCTTTAAAAGGAAAGAAACTTAAGACATTGCGGTTTTTTTTTTTTTTTTTTTTAAGAAGTTCAATGAAGGGGGAACTCTGTAATCTGCTACAAGTTCTTATCGTCCCGAAAGCGAAGAGAAAATGAAGACAGGATAGAGGAGAAAGCCAGCCGTTCTGAGAACGAAATTCAAGTGTAAGACTGTATATGTATATCATCCTACCTAGTTTGATAGATACGAACACTCATAAAATAAATAAGGTAGTTTAGTAAGGTATTGCTCAGTTGATAGGTTGATACTCAATATCCCATATCATCCGCGTAGCGCGTAGGCTTGGTCGTCTGATTGAATTAAATCAGAGTCACAGCGTACTTACACCTAATTTATTAATGGACCGACACATAGTTAAGAGACAAGCCAAGACAGGACGACAAGAGGCATAGTCTGTCGCTTACTATAATTTCTTAGAATAGGTAGCTTTCATAGGTAATTATGTAATAATTCCCATAACGAAGGAAAAATCGTCTAAAATTTAGAGCTCACTTCGCGCGATCATATTGAATGTTACCCAGTTAACATATATGTAGGTGAATGTTACATGTTATATTCAGATTTATGGCAAAACAGACGCCAAAAACAGATGGCGTTCATAATCAACAACACGAAAAATATGGAAAGTGGAAAAAAAATGGAAAACACGAAAATGATGATTCACGATTTGGTAGCAAAAACCACGTAATAAATACCAAGGACAAATAACAGAAGAAGCATTATGTGCATAAATTAATGCAATATTGCCCTGATGGTTCAACAGGTTACTTTCTGGTGTTCTCGTGTTGACCCAGCACCTAAATGGAAAGTATTGTGTCTCTTCTCGCCCATCTGATGAGAGGCATACTACGGGACTGGCATGCTACAATACAGGCCACAAGCGTCTAATGTAGCAGTTCTTCCATTGCTACGAAATAAAAACGGCGGTGGAACACTCATCTTGAAAAAAAAAAAAAAAAAAAAAAAAAAAAAACAACCCCTACGGGTGCTTATACGTACCTTTCCGGTTAACCCCTATGATGCCGCCGGTCGCCTCGTGCGGGGCGGTCACGAAGATCGTATCGCTGCTAATCCGATTCATATAGATACACGTCGCCGTCTCGATATCATACACGTGAATATAGCCAAACTTGGTGATCAGGTACACCACGTCGTATTTCGCCGACACCTGTACCAAGGAAGAAAATTTAAAACCACTAAAATCAGTTCGCAAGAGAATTATAAATTATAAAAGCAACGTTAAAATCCATATTTATCAAAACATCAAAAAGAAGAAAATATGAAACAATTCAAAATCTTGAATTTTAAAAATCTACATAACCACATTTTAATATTAAAACACTATTATGAAGAACAACATAGAAGAATACACATCATACACCATACGAAATTAGAAGAACACAATACATAATTCCAACATATACAATAATACTTACGGCAAAACAACAATAAAATAACAAGTTCCTAAATTCTTAAATGAACTACCTAATGAATTAAAAAATATTGAGAACAAAAATATGATGAAAAGAGAAATTCAAAAATATTTCCTGGAAAATAATGATGAAATATGATTATGAATGAAATATGATTAAGGAGCGCGGTAGCGGTAGCGCTCCTCCCCGCCAAATCAAGAAAGTTTGACTGTTACAACTAGAAATAGAGAAAACAGAAAAGACATAACAAGAAGAATTTTATTGAAATAACATACAGAAGAAAATCGTTCCTGAAAAGTACTAATGGGTATTTTTTGTTCCTATTAGTACTTTAGTACTACTTAATAGGAACATAAGAAAGACATTGTTTAAGTTACATGAAATAAACCATTATTATTACCTGCATGGCCACGGGGAAATCATTGGCGGCCTCGGGCGGAAAAAACACGTCGACCGCCTTCTTGGCGAGCGGCGTGTTGCCGGCGGGCGGCGTGCCGACTTCGATGATGTGAAGTTTTCCGCCGGCGGGGGTGCGTACGGCGAAACAGAACAGGGTGGACGGCTCCGGGTTGCCTTCGGATTTGAATGAGGCGAACGAGGCGGCGTGACCTGGGGGTGAGAAACGGAGTGTTAAGATAGAAACACACTACTATCACGTCACGTGAGCTCATGGGGAGTCAGAAAGATGTGCTTCAAAGTTTTCTCATAATATTGTAGGTAATTTCATTCAAGATAGCCACACTAGCTCAGGTCACTTGACGTAATGGTAGTGTGTTTCTTCTACCTTTAGCATCTTTCTTGTTTTTTTGTTTTTTTTTTTTTTTTTTTTTTTTTTTTTAGAAGGAACTCATTGGTAAGTATACCTCTTGTTAAAGTGACAAGCATTAAATGCAAAATCACAAAGCTGTATACAACTCATGTGTGTTAAGCTCTTGGCTACATGAAAGTCCCCTCTCCCTAG
Organism: Diaphorina citri; assembly: GCF_000475195.1. NCBI lineage: Eukaryota > Metazoa > Arthropoda > Insecta > Hemiptera > Psyllidae > Diaphorina > Diaphorina citri. The sequence continues at coordinate 20,824 of NW_007379535.1, forward strand.
TACCTGCTATTTGTACTGATTCCTGTTCTTTACACATGACTACCCAAGTGAAAACTAGATGTTCTCTACCCCACTGACTCTTGTTGAATGAGTAGAATATGCTAAAAAATAACAGGTATATCCTCTACCTACTTTACTATGGTTATAAGTAGGATATGCTAAAAATAGTAGGTGTCCTCTACTCACTACTTATCTATGAGTATGATTAAAAATAGTGTACAAAACATCCACTGTGGTTGACTAAGTAAAAAACTAGGCTTGTATGTCAGCGGTCCTGGGTTTGATTCCCAGTGGGATTTAACTTTTTTGGCTCAGTGCTTGGAGTTCAGGGAGCACTCAGCCTCACAAGAAGAATTGATAAGCTGCTTTCATTATCAGTGTAAACAATTGATGATAAATGGGAAACAATAGTAAAGTAAAGAAGTCATTCGGTGATGCTGTGATAATGTAATACCCACAAAAGCTGTGAAGATGCTTTCTGCTTCATCTCAAATAATTCATGATTTGATTACTTGGGAAATTGTACGCAAACATGATTTCATGTTTATGCTATCTCTTGTTTGAATTATTTTGTGTCATGAATCCTGGCCTAAGTCAAAGTACCAACATGATAAGCTTGGACTACTTAAAGGTCAGAATGCAATGACCCCTCAATTTACAGTGGGAAGGTCTCTTGTTAACATCCAATTTCATTCATTGGCACTTGTAAAAGTGAAAATACCTTGTTGAGTGCCAAATACACAGGCAATATTGCACAAGTTGGCTTGCACAAGAGACTTTTACTGAGTTGAAGCTGCAGGAAAGAGGAAAGTCTCTTAAGCACACTGGAGAAATGTGTTTCAAAAAGAATAAGTTAAAAAATTAAATAATAAGAGATTTTCCCATTAACCAATGTTAACAAATGGTATGGTTCCCACACTAAACTTGATTGACACCTGTAAGTATTCTTATCTCGGAACAATACAATCCTTATCTTTAGAGACACATCACTTGAAAAGAATGTACCTATTCACACCCCCAAAATGTTCACTCAGTTATTGCATATAGCATTCTAAAACTAGAGAGTTCTCTCTAGGCTACTCAAGTTGACCTGTAAAGCAGGCCAACAATTGCAAGACATTAGGTAAGAGCAACTATCTTTGCTACCTGATGGTATCTTGTTAACCAAGTTCTTTGATGAGTCATTAAAGAAAGGAACTCATGTATGACTAGGCTATTAAGTACTAAGTAATAAAGTACAGATACATTTCTGTCCGGTCTTCAAGCTGAAGAATCAGTATTGGAACTTTTTCAAAATAAGGGGCGTAGGATGCAATATTGATGACAATCTCATTATGTATTTCTCTGACCTGGGGGAAATGAAATGATAAGGTACCTATAAGGGTTGGGGGGTAGAGAAAGCCTCAGGCTTATCTTGGCCTTGTGTTACTTTCCACTCAAGAGTTGATTCAGTAAGATTTATTGAGGTGAAGACCAACTCAACAAGTAGACCAAGTGGTTAGCTCAGTGGATTCATAAAATTCTTCAGGTATAGTTTTAACCAAAAACAACATATGAGGGGAGAGAGAAAGAGGGGGAGATAGTGAGGGGGAGAGAGAGAGAGAAAAAAAAGGAAGAGAGAGAGAGAAAAGAAGAGAGAGAGGAAGAGATAGTGAGGGGGAGGGGGAGAGAGAGAAAGAAAAGAGAGAGAGAAAAAAAAGGAAGAGAGAGAGGAGAAAGGAAGAAATTAATAAAGAGAGGAATAAAGAAATGGGAGTGTGAGAGAGAATGGTGGGGAAGAAGGGAGGAGCAAGAGAAGGGGGAGGAATAAGAAATGAGGAAATGCAAGAAGATACCTAAATTGGTAAGTATACCTCTTGTTAAAGTGACAAGAATTAAATGCAAAATCACAAAGCATATTCAATTGAATTGGATAATTAAATGCAAAATCACAAAGCCGTAAACAACTCATGTGTGTTAAGCTCTTGGCTACATGAAAGTCCCTTCTCCCTAGTACCTGCTATTTGTACTGATTCCTGTTCTTTACACATGACTACCCAAGTGAAAACTAGATGTTCTCTACCCCACTGACTCTTGTTGAATGAGTAGAATATGCTAAAAAATAACAGGTGTATCCTCTACCTACTCTACTATGGTTATAAGTAGGATATGCTAAAAATAGTAGATGTCCTCTACTCACTACTTATCTATGAGTATAATTAAAAATAGTACACAAAGCATCCACTGTGGTTGACTAGGTAAAAAACTAGCTTGCATGTCAGTGGTCCTGGGTTTGATTCCCAGTGGGATTTAACTTTTTTGGCTCAGTGCTTGGAGTTCAGGGAGCACTCAGCCTCACAAGAAGAATTGATAAGCTGCTTTCATTATCAGTGTAAACAATTGATGATAAATGGGAAACAATAGTCGGGGGCACGGTTGGTCCAGTGGTAACGCGCTTGCTTGCCATGCAGAAGGTCCCGGGTTCGAATCCCACCATCGACAAAATTTTAGTGGTAACGTGCTTGCTTGCCATGCAGAAGGTCCCGGGTTCGAATCCCACCATCGACAAAAATTTGTACTCGTTTTTCGATTGCAAATAATTTAGGGGTTACTTTCTGGTGTTCTCGTGTTGACCCAGCACCTAAATGGGAAGTATTGTGTTTCTTCTCACCCATCTGATGAGAGGCATACTACGACACAGACCACAAGCGTCCAATGTAGCAGTTGTTTCATCGCTACGAAATAAAAACAGCAGTGAAACACTCATCTTAAAAAAAAAAAAAAAAAATAGTAAAGTAAAGGAGTCATAAAGTGATGCTGTGATAAAGTAATACCCACAAAAGCTGTGAAGATGCTTTCTGCTTCATCTCAAATAATTCATGATTTGATTACTTGGGAAATTGTACGCAAACATGATTTCATGTTTATGCTATCTCTTGTTTGAATTATTTTGTGACATGAATCCTGGCCTATGTCAAAGTACCAACATGATAAGCTTGGACTACTTAAAGGTCAGAATGCAATGACCCCTCGATTTACTGTGGGAAGGTAACTTGTTAACATCCAATTTCATTCATTGGCACTTGTAGAAGTGAAAATACCTTGTTGAGTGCCAAATACCTACACAGGCAATATTGCACAAGTTGGCTTGCACAAGAGACTTTTAGTGAGATAAAGCTGCAGGAAAGAGAAAAGTCTCTTAAGCACACTGGAGAAATGTGTTTCAAAAAGAATAAGTTAAAAAATAAAATTATAAGAAATTTTCCCATTAACCAATGATTGAATAAGTACATAGCAAGTTAACAAATGGTATGGTTCCCACACTAAACTTCATTGACACCTGTATCCTTATCTCGGAACAATACAATCCTTATCTTTAGAGACACATCACTTGAAAAGAATGTACCTATTCACACCCCCAAAATGTTCACTCAGTTATTGCATAAGTATAGCATTCTAAAACTAGAGAGTTCTCTCTAAGCTACTCAAGTTGACCTGTAAAGCAGGCCAACAATTGCAAGACATTAGGTAAGAGCAACTATCTTTGCTACCTGATGGTATCATGTTAACCAAGTTCTTTGATGAGTCATTAAAGAAAGGAACTCATCTATGACTAGGCTATTAAGTACTAATAAAGTACAGATACATTTCTGTCCGGTCTTCAAGCTGAAGAATCAGTGTTGGAACTTTTTCAAAATAAGGGGCGTAGGATGCAATATTGATGACAATCTCATTATGTATTTCAGTATAGCATTCTAAAACTAGAGAGTTCTCTCTAAGCTACTCAAGTTGACCTGTAAAGCAGGCCAACAATTGCAAGACATTAGGTAAGAGCAACTATCTTTGCTACCTGATGATATCTTGTTAACCAAGTTCTTTGATGAGTCATTAAAGAAAGAAACTCATGTATGACTAGGCTATCAAGTACTAAGTAATAAAGTAGGTACAGATACATTTCTGTCTGGTCTTCAAGCTGAAGAATCAGTGTTGGAACTTTTTCAAAATAAGGGGCGTAGGATGCAATATTGATGACAATCTCATTATGTATTTCTCTGACCTGGGGGAAATGAAATGAACTTTTACCTGGAGCAATTCCTGAAACTTAATCGGCAATGGTTGTGTCATGTTGAACGTTTGTGGAAATCACTTGATACAAATAGAAACAAATATATTACACGTTTTATTGTACAGCACGAAATAGAAAGATAATATTTCTCGGTGTTTAATCACAAGATGCATCCATTTCCGTCGGTATATTTACACATAAGTTTTGGACGCCATTCAAAAGTTATTTAAAAAGGTTAAAAACGTAGTTTAATATGCGGGGTTTTTGGAAGTAGAATTAAAACATGAAACCTTTCACAGACAGAGAAAAGAGGATGATTTTCACAAATTAACCACCGACAAAAAGAAAGCAGAAAAAAATCGAAGATAAAAAAAAATTCGAACTTTTTTTTTCCAAACAACAAAATTTTTGACAAGTTCACAAGTTGCGATGGTGGGAGCAAAATCAGCTGATAAACAAATCACTGATGCCACATCGACGTAGATGATGCGCATGCGCAATCACGTTGCCGTCTTCTTGCCGGCAACAAGATTTGAGGGCTCTGTTCCAGAAAAAAAAAAAAAAAAAATTGCACTTAAAAACCTTACAGCCTCCTAGCTAACTTTGTTGGTAGCGCCGCTGCGCTGCCTCGTAAGCGCTAGCCCGCGGGTTCAATTCCCACGTTTGGTGGATTTTATCCTGAACAGATGATCATTTTATGAACGGCTGGCTTTCTCTTATCCTTACTTCCTTCTCTTTTCCATTTTGGGATGATAAGACCTTGGTGATTGCAGTTCCCTCTCTCAAACCTCTTCAAATAATAGTAATAATCAAATAGGTTTTATCTTTTATCATTTTTTTTCTTTTTTAATCAAGAAATTGCAAAGAAACGCCAAACTGTACTACTCCTAGCTGAGTGTGCTAAAGGTTGGGTAACCCTACCAAATAAATAAGAAGAGAAAGTTTTAAAAACGTTGGTGTAATATTTCCATAAACAAAGAAAATTAGTTGATCTCTCTCTCTCTCTCTCTCTTCCTTTTTCTCTCTCTCCTCCCCTCCCCTTCACATCTCTTCCTCTTTCTCTCTCTTTTATTATTATTTTTTTTAACTCTCTCTCATTCTCATTTTCGCTCTCTCTCTCTCTCTCTCTCTCAATAATAATAAATCATAGCCATTTAAAATTTCCGATTTCCTACTTTGAAGAGAAAAAGCTTGTTTGTTACACACTGCCAAGTGGTGCACACCCGGTACTCCTGGTATTGTCACCGCCAACACTCAATTCATAGTTTGTGGAAAAGGTATAGCTCTATATTTTTTCAATGATCTCTCTCCACTTTGCTCTGTCTTGTCTACACTCAATGGGTATTAACTTTACAGTACACACATTTTAAAAATTCATTTAAAAAAAAATCTATTTACAATTTTATACAAAAGGAACAGTGAACACACTTTTCAACACAGTTTGTCACTGTGCAGACGTCCTATGAAGGCTCCACAGGCTTTTCCTGTACAACACCATTTGTCTCCAGTTGACTCTGAGCAATGTCCGTCAAGGCAGCCTGGATTTGTTCGAGTAGGAGTTCACCACGTCTGACCGTGTCCTCCAGTCTCTCCGCAGCACCTTGGTTGTCTTGCTCCAGCTTCCGCAGACTGGCCAACTGCAACATGATCTCAACGTGAAATACAACACAACTTATGTTACAGATAGATTTCAAATGAAATACATACCTGTTTTTTTATTTTTATTCCTTCAAGAGTTGTGTAAAGAGTGAGTGAGTTAAACAGAACTACTCTTTTCAGAGGACTACTCAGTCAACAGATCCTCACTCCCTATACCAGTGGGCAGGTGAAGAGTTCCATGTTTTAGGACCTGACTCATTGACTGAGTCACTTGATAAGAGTAGCTCTTTTATCAAGCTCACTCACTCACTCACTCTTGACAGATCTCTAGTTTTAACAAAACTTTTTATATTCTTCATAGCCCTGTAAGAGTGTAACATTCATATCTTGACTAGAAAACATAAGGGTTTGAGTTCAATCCCGGCTGAGGTACCTATGAAATTTTTTCCTCAATATACCTACATACCTAGTTTAGGAAATTGACCACAATAATAGTGGTGAACTACTGCTGGAATAAAAATCCTTACATGATCTATTTGAGCCAAATCAGTAAGCACTACTCTAATCCTCTGTGGCATCAACATACCTGTAATTCAGTAGTGGAATCTTCATTGGGTAGTGATTCAATGAGTGCATCAATATCTCTCGCACATCTTGATATAAGAGTGGCAAACAGGTGAGCATAATCTGAAACAAATATTTTGCAATCATTCATTTGTGCAAAGGACTTTTTTTTTTACATTGCACCCTTAGAACTTCATTTTTAGAACACTCCTAAAGTAAGTATCTTCCCTTGTATAGAAGTTTTTTTCTCCTTTTAAGTTTGAGCATTTAAGTGAAACTGGAACTTTAATTAAAAAAAAAAAAAAAAATCTATTACCTTCTTGTTGTGTTTGCTGTTGAGGAGTTTGGGATCCACCCCGATCAAATCCGGAAAATTTGCTTGGGATTGCTGTTTGTTGCAGAATTCCAACACTGTTGCAAAAGTTATCTGCTTGCTGAAACATAAAATTCATTGGTTATTAGCAGTCCAAAACTCATTCACTAGTAGGGTTGCCAACTTTTTTTTCTTGGCATATACGGTATACGGTACAAACTAGCAAAATAGGGTCAGCTCCCATGGCATAGTGGTCACTGCACTCGCCTTGCACGCGGGAGATCCGGGTTCGATTCCCGGCGGGGTCAAGAAATTTGTATCATGCAAATGATTGATTCCATGACTGGCTGTTGCGGGGCCCACTCAGCCTCGTGAGGAAAATGAGTAGCTATGACATATAAATGCGCATAGCGACCGGTGCCAGCATGGTAGGTAAACATTGGATTTTAGGATTATTGAGATATTGGGAAAAATCCTACTATGCTGCAGTGAGCACCAAAGTTGTGACATAATAACACAAAGAAACAGCATTTACATTTACAGCATTTACAAACTAGCAAAATGGTGAAAAAATACGGATTTCCCGATTTTTACCTGGAACAAAGGCATGCACCAGAACAAAGGTGTGTTCCGGTGGAACATTTGATTTTTGACAAAAATACGGATTGTTCCGGGAAATAACGTATGGTTGGCAACCCTATTCACTAGAGACAAAATGCTCAGAAGTCAATAACAATTGGGTATTGTTTGAATATGAATCACAGATGTTATTACTGAAACTTGGCCTGGCATATTGTACATTCAGACCTCAAATGCTATGAATGGAATTTTTCGAGCTTTACCGGAATGTTTTACATCTGCCTATTGATTGAGTAAGCTAGGTGTTTCTAATGGGTTAAATACCCAGCTAAGAAACTGCTGATTAGAAAGTTAACAGGAATACTCACCTGGTTTATGAAATCCTGAAGTTGAGTCAATCGATCGGCCATTTTCCTTTAATTCTCAGGATTCGGAGTAAAATAGTAAATTAGGAATCAGCTTATCACCCCGTCCCAATAAAATATTGATTTGAGAAACAGCAAACAGCCGAGAGATCGAGAGAAAAATGTTCAAAAAAAGTTCATCGATTTTTCAATTTTCACTTTAGAAAATGACAACAGATTCAAAAATTCGCGCGGTGATTTCAGTTTTGTTGCCGTCGTTTTGAAGTTGCTGCGAAATTTTCATCTATGGCCAGGCTCACCGACAAGATCACATGGGTGAAGTGAGCAACCATCACTATATCAAGGGGTTCTCAAAGTTGAAAATTTTGGACAGGTTTATGATCCACATGACACACAAGGTATGATTCCCAAATCCAGATGAGTGTTAAGGGAAAGTTCCTCTTTCATCAGCCAGGCCAACCTAATAAGCTTGGTTGGTAGCGCATCTGCCTTGTAAGGGCTAGGCCGCGGGTTCGATTCCCGCCCGGGCGTATAGTGATCATTCTCGGAATGGCTTTCCTCTATTCTGTCTTCTCTCTCTTCGAATATGGGATGATAAAACCTTGGGACATAGTTCTCTCTATCAAAAAATAGTTGAGATTTGCTTATAAAGGCTATTATGACATGCAGCTTGAAATTTACATTTTTTTTTTTTGTTTCTTGGCGGAAACACCCGCTCTTGGAGATATCGCCAATCACTTTCTATCCCACTTAAAAATAATGAAAACATTCATGTTATAAGAAACTGATCTATCCACTTTATTGTAAAACATACCAGAACAATAACAAAATTAGCAATTAAAAAATTACATCAACAATGATTTTATTTTAAATTAAATATTTGTTATCATAAATTAAAAATCTGTGGAAAGAGGTATGCATAGAAAAATAGTAATATATGCATTATTAATTTATTATGCACCCTTCATTAAGCCATTGTTATAACAATAGTCATTATGCAAATATGTACACCTCAGTAAGCCATTGTTATGATAATAGGCATAGAAAAATAGTAATGTATGCACACTTTATTAATAAATTGTTATAGGTACCTAATATGCAAAGAAAAAGTCATTAGTACACAAATTTTGCATATCTACTTTATAAAACATTTGTTATAATTTGCATAGAAAAATAGTAATGGATATACAAATTATGCACATTTTATTTAACTATTGTTAAAATAATATGCATAAAAAAGTAAAAATAGTCATGTTCATGTCACTTTTTACTTCACCAAATGCACAGAGCAATGAAGTCATAATAAAACCATTTCATATTGTTTTCAATCCAGTCATAAACTATAAACCATGAAATTTTTCAAACAAAATCTCTAGACCCGTGATTTTACACATTGACAATTTTGAATGTAGGAGATACCTCCTACCTAACTAGAATTCCTTTTATAGATTCTGAACAACAAGAAAAGAGTAAACAGAAGAAAATAATAATGATACATAAAAAAAAGAAAAAAAAAAGGTAAACATATGAAAAAAATAAATAGAAAATAATAACAGTATCAAAATGAAAATGAAAGAAATTAGAGAAGGATAACATCTTGTATCTTGTCCCACATTACAATACCTGCTGGTTCTGAATATATGAACTGATATTCAATACCAATACTTCTTTGCCAATATATCACAAGTTTTTGATAATTTTTTTCCCTTTCATATATCACCAGAAGTTGATACTTTTCCAATCAAATATCACCAAAAGATGATACATTCCCAGCCGATATCACCAAACGTTGACACTTTCCCAGCCGATGTCACCAGCTGTCGATGACTTCTCGCAAGACGTCGCTATACACGGGGCACGACGACGCTATTTCGACGTCGGTTCATATTTTGCCGCTCAGAAAATCTTCGATAACGTGCGAGATTCTGCTGTCGAATCCTACAATGTGAAGCATGTTCGCCCTATGTACGACTCGACACGATTTCAAGTGAGAGCATGGAGAGATGACGATCAACCTGTGAGGAAACATGAGATAAATTGGACACTTGATTCCAAATATTTCAACGAGTTACTTTCTGGTATTCTTGTGTCGACCTAGCACCTAAAAGGGAAGTATTGTGTCTCTTATCGCCCATCTGATGAGAGGCATACTACGGGATGGGCATGCTGCGACACAGATCACAAGTGTCTAATGTAGCAGTTGTTTCATTGCTGCGATATAAAAACGGTGGTAAAACACTCATTTTTAGTCCGTCCTTCCTTTATTATTACTAATATAGTATAGTGGACGGACTATTGTTGAAAGATATTTAACGTCACTGTTTTTAGTGATGGGGGCTTTACACGCTCGATTCGGCAACAAGCTGCCTGCCTTTTCACATTAACCTCACCCAGCCCAAGTGGTGTCGGGAAAAGTTGCCTCGGTTATGAAATTCTTCTCTTGATAAACCCTATTTACTCAGATTTTTATGAATGAATGAAAGTTTTTATTGTTTATTTATACAATTTGTATGTTAACAATGTCAGGTTAATTCTTATTCACGCGATTCTCCCATTTGTTCTTCATTTGCCTCTTGCAAAAGGCCAAATTTAATAATAATCTAAATTCCTGAACGGATAATGTTCGCTCTCGGAACAGCTGGCTTTCTCTTATCCCGTCTTCCTTCTCTCTTCGATTTCGGGACGATAAGACCTTTGCAGTTGCAGTTCCTTCTCTCAAACTTCTTGGAAAACAAACTCTGTACACTTTTTTTATACCTCAGCACTGCTCAGCAGTTGCTGAATTGGGGTCTTGGCCTTGAGCTTTGGCATATATTTCAAATGGGAAGAACTTAAAAATACTTCATGTATAATGGTTATATTCATAGGTAGGATTACTCTTTGTATGTTTTTCTAAACTTTCAAGTATGTATTGTATTGTGCCTTTAAATGACCACCAAATAAAGGTTTATTTATTTATTTGTGTACACTTTTTGAAACCCTTCCACTTACTTGGTATTCTTCCTCTTCGTTTTCTCCATGTACTCGGCGAAAATCACATTGGTCTTGTACAGGGAGAGATTCTCCTGACTGCAAATCACCACATACAATATACAGTGTGTCCACTTTTAATGTGCGCCATAGGAAAAATACATGTAAAAACAGTTTTTCTTGTCTCAAAAGTCTTATTTATTTATGTACACTTTTTGAAACCCTTCCACTTACTTGGTATTTTTCCTCTTCGTTTTCTCCATGTACTCGGCGAAAATCACATTGGTCTTGTACAGGGAGAGATTCTCCTGACTGCAAATCACCACATACACATCCGGATGCCACATTTGTTTGATTGACCAGGACAGGAGCTTGTGTATGGTGATGCCCCGAGCCTTGGGGATTTGCTGAGGACGTCGAGAAATCAAGCAATCAATCAATCAATTATTTTTTATTGTTTAAATACATGATAGTATGTTAACAATGTTTTTATACATAATACAATTAGAAACACGAAATATATATTAATATCTATATCTAATGACAGTAAAATATGCTATTTCTTAAAAATAAATAAAAGAAAATATTAAGCAGGGTTAAATTTTCCTTGCTAAAGAAATAGCAAAGGTTGAGTGCGAACGGCATCCGCTTGTAATTTTTTTTTTTAGCCAAAACCAAATGTCAGCCCAAAGCAATCACCCTAGTTAGGGCTGATGGTGAGGCTGACGAAAAACGCCGACCCCTTCTGTAGTTGTTTACCCCTCTAGTTTTATTGTTCCCTAGTCTACACAGACTACTCACCCTCTTGTAGTATCTCCAAATCTTCTCGTAATTCTTGATGATACTATCCGCACTGTCCTTCCCACTTTCCTCTTCCTTCTCTGCTTCTGGAGCATCTTCCAACTTGACAGTGGCCAGTTCATCGACCAAATCATCCAGACCTTCCAGATTGTCATCACCTGAAACGCAAACGGGATTTTCACTTTATTCTAATGGAGTAAAACCGGATTCTGAATCGGGGTCAAACATCAGCAAATGCTGAATTGGGCTAGAATATACTAAAACTATCAGTACGGACTCAAGTTATGGATAATGGGATAATTAATTATAAAAAAAGTGTATATAACATTATTATTCAATGTTGGCACACTCTAATAAATATTAAAATTAATTATCAAAAAAATAAATAAATAAAATAAAAAAAACAAAAATCCAGCTAAGATCTAGCTGAAAGTATTGAAAGTTATAGGTTATGGGTATTCTAGTTGACAGTATATAATTTTACAGAATGTATTAATTTTTTACTGTATAGTCTTTTGTAGTGATTACGAGAATGGACTTTGCATCTGGAGGTTGGTGGTTCAAGTCCAAGTCAAGTCATAAAATTTGGCATAGTGTATTAAGTGGGGAACGACATTTGTGACAAGCATTTGCATATGCTTAACACAATTAAAATTCCTTTCTATAGATATAGTAATAATAAAGACGAATAACAACGATAATGGTTTATTTAATGTAACTTGAAAACATTTTTTGTAAAAAAAAAAAAAAAAAAAAAAAAAAAAAAAAAAAAGGAGATCCATTAGGGTAACTTTAGCTATGTATTCTTAAGGAGGTAGGCACTTGACTATTTTACTTGATTTTATTTGATTTCTTTACCAAATTGATGATCATTGTGATTCAAACCCCACAGTTATGCGTCTTCAGGCGTACGATCGGCCTTACTTTAGCGTCCTTAAACCCGACCAGCCGAATATTGTCCATCTTGTAGTCGACCATCCGCAGTAAGCTTTCTAGGACGAGTACCGCCACATGCGACCCGGACAGGGGTCGATAATCTCGACACGGCTGGGACTCGAACCTGGGCTGCAGGTCGAGGCAGACCGAGATTTTCAGACTGTCGTGGGTTTTCAAATTCTGCAAGTGGAAAGGGAAATTTATCTTTTTTTTTTGTGGGATGTCTGGGACAGCTTAGCCGTATTTCATTATTCCTCTCTGTGGCACTTTCAAAATTTTTCAACTTCAACACCCTGGCTGCCACAATCTCGAACCTGGGCTGCAGGTCGAGGCAGACCGAGATTTTCAGACTGTCGTGGGTTTTCAAATTCTGCAAGTGGAAAGAGAAATTTATCATTATTTTTTTATTGTAGGATGTCTGGGACAGCTTAGCCGTATTTCATTATTCCTCTCTGTGGCACTTTCAAAATTTTTCAACTTCAACACCCTGGCTGCCACAGGCACATTCCATGTTTACCCACAGAAACCCATGTATAAAAACAAAGAAAAGATTGAACTGCCTCGACAACATAGATAAAGTCAATCAACGGCCATTGATTATGTGTGGACACAGCAGCTTCACATTCCTTTCGGAAAATCCCAAGTTTTTCCCACTTAGTTGTCAAAACTTACTGAGAACGAGCTCTTGTACAATTCCTGTAGAGCGGACACAATGGCAGGTTCCGGAGCTTTGGCTGTCAGTACGGGGGTTTCATCTTCACTCTTCTCCTGAGCCTGATCGCCTCCACCTCCTTCTGAAGGGGGAGGCTTGACGGCTTTCTTCTGGAACGAGGCCATTTTAGTCCTGCAAAACCAAAGGCGGGAACGGGTAAGTTGGATTAAAGATCGAAATATACCCTGATCCCTCTCAAACATAATAACACTACCTACATAATGAAGAGGACAAAGCACAAAACATTATTGACAACTGATAAAATACAATAAATGAAAAAATCTGCTGTGTACATGACTTTCCTCAGAATGACAGAATACTCCCTAATAGTCTATTTATTGTTTTCTCGATATCTGTATTTAAAAAAAAGAGGTTTGATGGACAAAACTGTAACTGCTAATCGTCCCGAAATCGAAGAGAGAAGGAAGACAGGATAGGAGAAAGCCAGTCGTTCTGAGAACGAACATTATTTTTAAAAAAAAAGAGGTTTGATGGACGAAACTGTAACTGCTAATCGTCCCGAAATCGAAGAGAGAAGGAAGACAGGATAGGAGAAAGCCAGTCGTTCTGAGAACGAACATTGTCCGTTTAGGATAAAATCCGGAATCGAACCCGCGGCCTAGCGCTAATAAGGCAGACGCGCTACCAACCAAACTAACTAGACTGGCGAATTTCTGGCATTTAATATCAACCCAATTAAACCAAAAATGATAGTAAAAAGTAAATGTAAGTTACTTACACTGGAGCCAGCACATATTCGGCATAGGCAGCCAAAACTTCCGCGGGATGGAGAGGTGGTTCAGTTACTGGACTGGCTCCCAGTTGCTTAACATAGGTGCCACACGTGGTAGATTCGTCCACAATGGCGTGATCTTCGGATGACAGGACGTTGTCCTTGCGCAGTCGGTGCATACTCTGGAGGAGGCCTCGCTGAGTCATCCCTTCTAAACATGCTGTGTTAACCTGAAAATAAAATAATAATTGAGCAAAGTTTTTATTGTAACTTTCAATGGATTTGATAGAGGGAACTGTAACTCCTGTCACAATAGATCTATAAAGGTAGAGAAGAGAAGCAACCAGTCATAAAATATCGTCTTGAAAGCGAAGAGAGGAGAACAGGATGGGCAAAAGCCCAGCCGTTCCGAGAACGAACCTTATCTGTTTAGGATAAAGTTTGCCCTGGGGGGAATCGAATCGAGACTGAACCAGTCTGGCCAGACAGACAGAGTTCACAGTTCACAGAGTTACTAAAATTGAGAATGATTCTCCATGACTTTTTTTCTCTTTTCTTGTATGTTCCTCCAAATTTTCGACAAATTTCTTCTAACACCAACCTCAGTGGTGCAGTGTAAACACAAAATGCACTTTGGATCTGGAAGTTGGTGGTTGGACTCCAAGTCAAGTAATGGAATTTATCTATGTGTCATAATTGGGGAACAATATTTGTGACAAGCACAGAAATTAACTAACTAAAAAAAAAAAAAAAATCCTTTCCTCTTAACCCGACTTACTTTGAAACTCTTGGCGAAAACAAAAAAAAAAAAAAAAATCCTTTCCTCTTAACTCGACTTACTTTGAAACTCTTGGCGAACTTGGGACACACACTCTCAATGCCCAGACTATGCGTTTTGACCGCCGCAGCCACCACTTTCTGATGACTCGTATTGCATCTCACTACAGCCACATCTTTGACGATGGTCTTCACTTTGTCTGAGGCTTTGTCAAAACAATCATCAGATGTGACAAACGGTGGTACGCGGGGTGTGGCGAGAAATTTGCCGCTGATTAGACGATGGGAGACGTAGGCAAAGCCGAATGCTATGGCGTACAGAGCGAGCTTCTTGTCTGAAATAGAACCAAGTACCTAGCTATTAAGGTAACTCAACTTACAAGGGAAAAAAAATAGAGATCAGATTGACTTGAAAAAAATTACCAACAATACTGACATTAAAATTGGACAACAGCTTTTGGTTGGTAAAAAGTGGGAGTGCTTTCAAGACATTTATACTTTTTCAAGTTTGAAATCACCCAATTCTTTTATTCTTTACTAGCCAAAACCTGTTGCTTTGCTCTGGATTTCTGCTAGTAAATCCTTAAGGCATGGCTGTTCATGTCACTCATCCATTTAGTGGTCTTGCTCGGCGTGGCTTAACAAAAACGAACCGGAAAATAGCCTATAACCTTCATGGGAGTGCAAGCAATAAGTTGACAAAGTTTCATAGCAATCGGATGAGCGGTTTGGCCAGGCATAAAGTTTGAACAAACAAACACACACATTCATTTTTATATACTTACCTATTCTTTAAGAACATACATTTGTGCAGTAAGTTTTGTGAAGTACCTAGTTTAAGTTCCCAACCTCTACAATATTATTCATTCAAAAAGGGGGATATAACTTACCTGGTGACTGGTGAAACACATCAAAATGAATCAGTTTCAACACATTGTTTTATTCTTTACTAGCCAAAACCCGTCGCTTTGCTCCGGATTTCTGCTAGTAAATCCTTAAGGCATGGCTGTTCATGTCACTCATTTATTTAGTGGTCTTGCTCGGCGTGGCTTAACAAAAACGAACCGGAAAATAGCCTATAACCTTCATGGGAGTGCAAGCAATAAGTTGACAAAGTTTCATAGCAATCGGATGAGCGGTTTGGCCAGGCATAAAGTTTGAACAAACAAACACACACACATTCATTTTTATATACCTATTCTTTATGAACATACATTTGTGCAGTAAGTTTTGTGAAGTACCTAGTTTGAGTTCCCAACTCTACAATATTATTCATTCAAAAAGGGGGATATAACTTACCTGGTGACTGGTGAAACACATCAAAATGAATCAGTTTCAACACATTGGCATGACTAAGACCCTGATACACTGAACACTTGGCCACCAACACTACCAGCTGATCACTTTCCTTCCCCATGTACCATTTCTGCAACTGCTTTCGCACTGCATCTGGACGTAAGGATTTAGGTGAGAAGTTCAACATGTACAGAACAAACATGAGGAACCGCTCCGAGTTTTGCCCAGCCACTCTGTCGACTGCCAACTCAAGAACTTTGGTGCGGAATTCTATGATGGTTGTGCTGGGCAGTTTGGCCTTTGGGTCTTGTTGTACTAGTTGTAAACACTTGGCCAATACATACAGGACTATGTCGTAGTTGATGAGAAGTGGATTGCTATTGTCCAGCACCTGAAGGAACATAAAGCAGGATATATGTAGTTAGATACATTATTGTTATTACCTTTACTATCAAGCATTTGATCAGGTATTTTAATTGGAACATGATGAAATTTTGTTCACCACCCTCCTTACATGGGAAAATATTGTCCATGATGTGTAACCAACTTGTATTAATATTTTTAGATGTGGATGATGGATGTGGTACACAAGAGATCAAATAAGAGACTTACCGATGTGATTGTAGTCAGAATGGTGTCTTTCTTATCTTGTGCCACCAGTTGATCAACACAATTGAATATGGCCATTTCAGCAGGTGCTTTCCTATCTTTAGTAGTGCTAAATTTGTAGTAGAAATTCACAGGTGGAGTTTTTACATTGTCGTGATAGAACATCGGGTATTCTTGCTTGAACAGGAGAATACATTTCAGTCGGAATTCTGCAGGTGCATGAGTGGACTTTGGGGCAGGAAGATGTTTCAGATGGATAGAACATTGGGTATTCTTGCTTGAACAGGAGAATACATTTCAGTCGGAATTCTGCAGGTGCATGAGTGGACTTTGGGGCAGGAAGATGTTTCAGATAGCACATTCCATGTTTACCCACAGAAACCCATGTATAAAAACAAAGAAAAGATCGAACTGCCTCGACAACATAGATAAAGTCAATCGACGGCCATTGATCAAGGAAGGAAGGAAGCTGAACAGCAGCTTCATATTCCTTTCTGAAAATCCCAAGTTTTTCCCACCTAGTTGTCAAAACTTACTGAGAACGAGCTCTTGTACAATTCCTGCAGAGCGGACACAATGGCAGGTTCCGGAGCTTTAGCCGTCAGTACAGGGGTTTCATCTTCACTCTTCTCCTGAGCCTGATCGCCTCCACCTCCTTCTGAAGGGGGAGGCTTGACGGCTTTCTTCTGGAACGAGGCGTCTCTTTAGATGTCTGCTTCACTGGTCCATTTTGTTTTGATGCTCCTGTCTGCTTAACAGGTCCATTTTGCTTGGATGGACCTGCTTGATTGGCTGATACATTTTGCTTGGATGAACTACCTTGTATATTCTGCTTAGCTGCTCCACCTTGGTTAACGGGCACATTTTGTTTAGAAGGTCCTGCTTGATTAGCTGGAACATTTTGTTTAGATGGACCAGCTTGGTTGGCTGGTTTAGCAGATCCACCTGAACACTGTGAAGTACTGGCAGCCCCAGGAGCAGAATTGTTGGTATTCTTCCCGCCTTTCTTATTTTTCTTGGCCATGGTAGATATCAAGATGTGTTCTTCAATAGGATTAGGGCAGAAGTGGTCATAAAAATGTCAGATCTCTGGGGGACAAAAGATAAAGTAAAATTCATTACGAACACCATCAATGGGACTATCTCAAGATGTATGTTGGGTTCTGGTTATGTACTGGGTTGTTTGGCCCAAGAACCCACTCCTACTTGTTGTGATTCACATTTTTTTCTTTCTGAATGTGATGTGGGCAATATAATTCAAGCGAGAGAGTTTCCATTATACATGACACAATTTTTTTCCAGACAAGTGGGCATGGGCTCTAACCCAGTAGGCACATAACCACAACCCAAAAAGGCTCTTCTATGGGCCTCATGGTGACCATAAAAACATATAGCCCTATACTTAAATGAAGTTGGAGAGCTTGTAAAATGATGGGCTACACCTCAATAAAGTTATGACCAATATTTCTTCATAAATCTGTGCCAATGGGCCTATTGTAGCAACTGGTAGGTATAGGAGAACACTTTTCAAGCCCTAACCAGGTTAGAAAAAGTAGGTCTGATTTTATATACATACCAAATTACACAACTTGAACCACCTTTCCTGAGGTTCTCTGAACTGTCCTCACTTCAGCTTGTGGTCGAAATGTTGAATACTTGAGTAGATTCCACAGTTTTTTCCGGTTCGACTTTCTCTATAAACAGGAAACTTCAGAAAAAAAATCGAGGAAAAAAGTTGAAAAAAAAAAATTAATAAATACCTATACCTACTTTTCTTTTATCATACCCGATTTGGGAACTGGGTCAACTGGGAACCCCTGTTTTTAACATTTCGATTGGTTGCTGTAAAAAGTTGCCAGCTTCTCACTCTACAAATTCGTAAAAGTGTCGCGAAAGCGGGAAAATTCAAATTTTGAAAATCAAAATTCCAATCGTCAAACGTGGAATTTTCAGGACAATTTTTCCTTTGCCAACTTTTTTTATCGCCGTTTTGGCGTTTGGTTGGCGTACCTATTGGAGGTGATAAGAGCTTCCTTATCTAAAGTTCATTTTGTTTTGCCACGTAGAGCTTACCATTTACCGGCAGTTGTTTGGAACAAATAATCACAGGTAAGAACTAATTTTAATTGCAGGTGAAAATTCACAGGTACTATTGGAAATTCAAATCCATCTGTTTCCAGATTTCCCTAGTTGACAATTTGAAAGCATCTACTTACGGTTTCCATTTATCTCTCTTTGATCTTTCATCTTTATTGGTCCACAATTTTCTCTCGTATGAATGAACTTATTGTTCTGTTGAGGGTGTGTTGCTTATGCAATTGTGAATAGGGTTAAGTAATAAACACAAGAAACAACTGTTTTAACTCGACTCCAAGCCAGAGTTTCTCACAGGAGTCACATTTTTAACGAATAGGTCTTCCTCGTATGGGGGTTTTACCCCTAATTTGGCATCAAGCTACCCGCCTTCTCAATTTAACCTCATCCAGCCTGAGTGGAGCCAGGAAAAAACTGCAGCATGTGAAACTGGAAAGACTGGGACTGAATTAAAAGATTCAACTCCCAGGGCGGACTTGATTGTAATGAATTAAATCAACCTTGGGACTGGGATTTCGCATCTCTAATGTGAATGCAAAGATAGTCAATGCCCAGATAAGAACCAAGTGTTGTAAAACAAAGGCTCTGCTCATGAGCCTGAATGCACTTTTAAATAGCTCAAAGTTATTTTCCTTTGGGACACTGATACAATTTCTCCTCTTTTGGTGTTTAAGTGCTACCATCTTAGAGAGGGGAAATAGAGTTATGAAGGAAAATATGCATCTTGCAACATGTGATGTCCATGAGGTCATGGTTATGTGAATGTAAATATGTACAGGGTTAGGTATGGACATGCCTGTCCTGGTGCAGCATACTAAAAACATAGGAGTCCCTCATATCATGATTTTTTTTCCTCACGACATGAGGGGCTCCTAGCTTTTTAGTATGCTGCACCAAAACAGGCATGTCCACACCTAACCTTGTACATAACCATGACCTGAGATCACCTACTGAGATACTAACCCTGCTCAAAAATTTCCTAGTGATCCATAAGGAAATTATATTGAAACTAAAAAGTATTTTCTTTTGTTTTCTCAGGTGTACTTACAACAGTGGGTGCAATGACTGAAGCTGGTAAGTAATAGCTGGGGGTGTATTTAGTGACCTGTAAAAGCCACTATAAAAAATCCCATCAAGCCTGAAACCCATTGAAAAAAGGTAGTCAAATTTTTGATTTTATTGCAGGCCTTAAAATTTCCTTTGTGTTTTGCCAAAGTTCATCATAATTGGATAAACTGATTAAAAGTAGCTATACCTAATGGAAAAAAAGGATATCAAATCAAACAATGCATGTATTAGTGTACTAGGCTCTCAATGATTCAATTCAATTAACTTCTGACATCATGTTTCATTTTGATTTTATTGCAGGCCTTACTTGAAATTTCCTTTGTGTTTTGCCAAAGTTCATCATAATTGGATAAACTGATCAAAAGTAGCTATACCTAATGAAAAAAAAGGATATCAAATCAAACAATGCATGTATTAGTGTACTAGGCTCTCAATGATTCAATTCAATTAACTTCTGACATCATGTTTCTTCGGACTTTCAGAAGTTGTCTATACTTCTGAGAAGTACGGATCTGACGAGGCTGGAAACGGAACAGAAAGTCAGCCATACAAGACAGTCCTCCATGCTCTCAAAGTGAAAGGTCTTCAGGCCACAATCTATGTGGACACCAAGGAGGAAGGTGCTGAGACAGTGAGTGGTTTTCTTTTCTTTTTCTGTATAACTGCTAAGATCTTTTCTTTAGTGATTTGGGTTTTAACAAGGAGGAAGGTGCTGAGACAGTGAGTGGTTTTCTTTTCTTTTTCTGTATAACTGCTAAGATCTTTTCTTTAGTGATTTGGGTTTTAATCACCATTCACTAACAAGCTTTTTTTACTTTCTATTTTTTTTTCTTTTCAAACAGAGTTAGAACTTAGTAACAAGCTACCTACCTACTCACAACAATCTCACCCAGCCTCAGTAGGACTGGGAAAAGCCAGTAGCATGTGCCGTCCAGGTGCCCAGACAAGATGGTTATCCATCTGGTTATTAACAGACCAGGTGTTTCCTTGATAACAGACTCAATTTAAAGCCTTTTGTGAACAGTTGAAAGGTGGGTTTACATGCTCAAGCCAGTTGCACAAACTGGTTTGTGCATGGCGGTTTGTTTAATTTACACAAAACTGTGAGAGGAACCTAGAAAAAGTTTTTTTTTTTTTTTTTTTTTTTTTTTTTTTTCATAAATCTGTGGAAAGATGGCAAAACACGATAACCAACATTTTTTTCAAAATGGAGTTAGTAATTGATTCTGAGTAACTTTTTTGCGCTCTATCGATTGGTATAATCAGAATTGTCCTACGACTTACCGTTCCTGAGATATTAATGGAGTCAAACCAGGATAACTGCAGGTTCTGTGAGTTTCAACGGTGCCAAAACGGTTATTGGATTTTAACCACCATGAAATCTTCTGTTTTTACTCTTTTCTTATTTTAAGAAGACGGCAAACCATGATATTGGATATTATCTTGTTTTGCCATCTGACAAATTCTAAATAATTAGTATATTTCAAAGATGCCAAAAAAGATAATGGACAATAACCTGATTTGGCATCGTGCCAAAACCAAATGGAATGATGTCAAAATCGGATAATGTACATTATCAGATTTTGGCATCTTGCAAAAAAGCTGGTTCTACTTACATTACAAGTTACATAAGGAAGATAAGTTCCTTGTCTAGTTTTGCCATCTTTGTCAATTACGTAGTTTAAACCTATCAAAAGAAGCGAATCAGATAAGTGCGTTCGCCACGTGCTACCATCTTCGTGTTTGTACGATAATGATCGGGCAGGACAAGACAAGAAAATACATGTGCGTTTCTACAACAAGCGGTATTTTTAGGTGCCTACTATTAATTAAGATTTTACTCAGTGTCTCATGGTGGATTTCACCAACACAAACAATATGGTTGATCAGAATAATCGATCATTAGTGATTATGCGCCATTTTTTCAAAATTCTGTTTCACCATTCAAATTCTCCTGTTAATTACGCAACGAGCAGAAATCCTTTTGATCTTTTGATTTCTGGCGGTTGGTATTCGCGTCGTGTAATATTTTATAAACGATGTTCGGATTGGTTGAAGATTTATTTTTTACAACGCGCGGGTTCTTTTTAAAACAAGTACTTTGATGTTGAATTTTTGTGTACTTTTTGACTTGGAAAAATTTCTTCCAAAAAAATTAACAATTTGCTCGCATTCCGCCATTATTCTTATACACCTCTGTACCTTTATGAGATAAAGGTAACGCAACATTTGACTTTAGTTAATAATCTGGCATGGGCGACTGTCTGCTGTTGATTTTACACCTAAGTCATAACAGATCTTAGTCGTTGTCCTTTGGACCATACCAGGAAAGACCCAAAATTTCCATCTCTCTTCGAACAACCGTATTATCAATAGGACCTAGGTAGTAGTCTGTAGTTACCAAAAATACAGATAGAAATTAACAATAAGACCAAGATGATGTATGGGAG
>NW_007379535.1:44289-48686 GCF_000475195.1 Diaphorina citri
CGCAACCCAAAAGACGACAGAGACAGATTTATTTAAAATATATAATCCACTAAAAAAGACTGAACAATAAGAGGAGAGTCAGTTTCCAAAACAAAACAATGATAAACTACAATTAGGAACAATATGTACGCTGTAGAAATTTGTACAAATCCCAAAAAGCTCGCGGGCCCACAAAAATGGACTGCGGCCACGTGGCACGGCGGCCCGCTAGTTGGAACCCCTGAAACTCCCTATTTATCTATCTATCCACGTCCCTCTCTTCGGTATTTCGATCAGACAATAAAGCTTATGCAAGCTAACAGTTCCCTCTATCAACATCCTTTTAAAATCTCCTTCTCTAAGCCATACCCATCACCGCTCTCTTCCTCCCTCCTACGTTTAGTTTTCCATGTTCACATCCTCAGCTGTTTTCATTGCCGCTAGCAAGATAACATGAGTGCAATATAGTAGTGGGCAATACAAGATACAAGGTAGTATGGTTCAAACAGACAATAAAAGACAAGTGACGTTCGCACTCGAAATAACAAGGATATCATTTTTTTTTTTTTACTTCTATTATCTTTTAAGTGGCGCTTATTCTTTTTCCCGAAGTCCATAACAGAGAGAGTTCCGGACCAAGAAAGCAGAGCGGGAAGGTCTTTTTTAGCCACACGGGCCAGCAGGAATGGTGCCACAGAAGGGCCAAACACCATACCTCGGACGCCGTGACTAATAAAACCAGCATACCCTCCCAGCCCCAAAATCATAAATAGATTTTTCCTCATAAAAAAAAGTGGCAAGGTTCTCCTGGAGGAGCTCTTCTACCCAACCATTTAAACAAATTGGAATTGGAGGCACGCACGTTTGTCGCGGTAGCGCGCGCTGCTTGCCATGCAGAAGGTCCCCGGGTTTTGATACCCACCATCGACAAAAAAAAAAAAAAAAAAACCACACTTGAATTTCGATCGCAAATATTTAGAATAGAATAGAACTTATTAAAATAGAATATACCTTGTTCATCCTGCCAGAATGAGACTGAAAAGTCCCTTTACTCGCGCAGTCTAAACAAGGTCTTATAAATTTCATAGGTAAAGTTTGCAAATTTCATACGCATATATCAACGGGTTACTTCCTGGTGTTCTCGTGTTGACCCAGGACGTGAATGGGAAGTATTGTCCCTTCTTGTCCATCTAATGAGGGACATATTACGGGATAGACCTCTGGTTTCGAGTGCTGCAGTCACTTTTAATACAAAAGAAAAATGTGATTGCAAAGCGTTCATCACTACTTGGATATAAGTTTGGGAAGCAATCATCTAATAACCAGGTCCATAGTCACTTTACGATGGTAAAACTTGAATTTTTCGGGATGTACTCAGACTACACTCAGCCTCAAAGGCAGAAAAAAACTTGAAAAAAAAATATATATATAAATTGAGGGGACAAGAGGTAAACCGGACTAACCCACATTTTTGGATTTTTTCAGTTTTTTGGACTAACTCACAGCCCGCAACGCCCTCTATCTGCTGGTAGATGATCAGCTGCAGTTACAAAGTTATAAAGATGGTAAGGTGGGCTAACCCACAACACTCAAGTGCCACTCCTAGACTTAGACTCCGATTCAAAATGAAGTTAGTGTGGGTTAGTCCGTTTTACCTCTTGGCCCCTCAATTAATACGGTACTTAGTAATGCTGTGATACCCACAAAAGTTGTGGAGAAGCTCTCTGCTTTACCGCAAAGAAAATTCATGATTTGATTTGAACTTCTTATTTAAGCGATCGGATTGGTTGATTCATATTTCAGACGTTTCAGACATCATATTTCAGACGTTTCAGACATCATATTTCAGACGTTTCAGACATCATATTTCAGACGTTTCATTCAATCAGATTGCTGGATTCGAAAGTTAAACTCACATTGTGGTCCCAACCATCAAAATTGCCCTTAGCTACGAAAATGTACAATAGTATCAAGATTGCAATGCATACAGGAAATCGATGCTCAAAAATAATCAAAAATAAAAAAAGGCATTTGATCTACATCTAAAAATTACAAAGTGAATCAATTTGAAAATTTTAATTTTAAATGATAAAAATTGCGTTGTTATCTATTAACACTAGAATCACTAGATACATAATAAAAGTCAAGGCAAGAAGTTTAAGTTTTAATATTTTGTTTAAAATCTAAACGAAAATATATTCTAACTGTTCAAAAAGTATAAAAAAGACGAGAGCGTTTAAGAAGTTATTCACGAAAGAAGGGTAAACGAAAAATTGTTCATTTTGGACCTCGGAAATAAATTTCATTCTTTTTATAATGTTTTCTATACTTACACTCAAGGTGTATTTTTTTCTTCATTTTTCTTTCTTAGTTACCTACATCATAATTACCAAAATAAAGTAAATACATATATGTTGATAAGTACGGGTAGGTATTATACTCTCTCTCTCTTTCTTTCAATTTTTCTATCTCCCTCTCCCTTTCTATCTGCCTCTCTTTCTCTTCCTTTCTCTCTGCCTCTCTTTCTCTTCATCTCCCTCATCTCCTTCCCTTTTAGATAGACTTAGCTTAAGAGGTGTGGCATTTCTGTATTATTGTTAGCATTTCTTGACAGAAAATAAAGTACCTACACATTCCTCTAAAAAATTCATCTCTTTTTTCTCTCTTCATAAAGTTCAAATGAATACACGAAAGTAAAGATTGTTCAAAATTTTACCTCTGGTGTGTGTAAAATCATAAAGTATACATTTTACTTAAGAGAATGTAGTGTGTTCGCTGAAAAATAAAGATCTGTATTATAAGGTTTACCAGAGGCAAGAAAGACGTGAATAAGAGATCAGGGGGCTCTCAAACAATCGATATGAGGGTTCGATTATCGCCCGCGGCGAACTTTATCCTAACCAGATAAGGTTCGTTCTCGGAACGGCTGGCTTTCTCCTAGTGATAGTCTGTCCTCATTTTCTCGTTGAATTTGGGACAATAAGACCTCTGTTTCTGCAGTTTCCTCTGTCAAACCATTCAATTCAAAAATTGAAATTAAATTCAATTTAAAAATTGAAATTAAATACAATTTAAAATTTGAAATTAAATATAAATGAAAAAAAAAAATAATAATATATAAACAGAAAAAAAAATTGATGACTATTGAAGTCTGAAAATTTCCCCCCTTCGAAGTGTGAGAACCCCATAATCCAAAGACAAGATTATAAACCTACAGAAATATAAATTAAATCTATGGTACCTACTACACTTGTTCTTCTAAGGAAGGCCTATGTATGTGTGTATGTGCGTTAAGTAAATAAACTATCTGGTCCAGCTTTCGATCCATCATCGTCAAAAACCGGGCCTAAGGCAGGTGAAAAACAGAAAAGAAAAAGATAATAATAAAAGAGTTCAAATTGAATCTTTTATTATTATCTTTTTCTTTTCTGTTTTTCACCTGCCTTGGGCCCGGATTCGAATATCAAATCGGACGGTATGATGAAAAGGGGGGGGGGTGAAAAACAGAAAAGAAAAAGATAATAATAAAAGAATTCAAATTGAATCTTTTATTATTATCTTTTTCTTTTCTGTTTTTCACCTGCCTTAGGCCCGGATTCAAAGATCAAATCGGACGGTATGATGGGGGGGGGGTATACCACGATTTCGCGCATGTGCCCTGCGTAGAAAGTATCAGAGAAGAGTCGGGAGTCAAAGAGCGAGTTGAAAAAAAGAGTAGTTCCTTTTACTGAGTAGCTCAGTTGGGATTCAATCCCAAAGATGAGTCAAAAGTCGCATCTCTTTCGGGTGGGAACCTTCATGCTACTTCGGGATTCGGGTGGGAACCTTCATGCTAGACAGGTCTGGGAAGCTTGAACAAACCTCTCGCAAATTTTTTTTCTGATTTTTTTCTTCTTCTCACCCTTTCTAAATTTTATTTTTCCATAGTTTCAATGCTTTTTAAGCATTTTCACTTGCATTTTACGTTTAAATTTTGTACACATATTTATAATGTGAATAGTAATATTAACCTCGTCGTACCCAAGGTCCACAATTGTGGACAAATATTTTGTAGTCTTAAGAGCCCAGGCTTATAATAGTGTTAGGGTATTCTTGCTTGAACAGGAGAATACATTTCAGTCGGAATTCTGCAGGTGCATGAGTGGACTTTGGGGCAGGAAGATGTTTCAGATCCTTTGGTGGAGGTTTGGTTGATTTTGGTGGTGGTGCCTTTTTCTTGATCACATTTTTACTGCTTGATTTGTTCTGCTTATTTACTGTCTCTTTAGATGTCTGCTTCACTGGTCCATTTTGTTTTGATGCTCCTGTTTGCTTAACAGGTCCATTTTGCTTGGATGGAACTGCTTGATTGGCTGATACATTTTGCTTGGATGAACTACCTTGTATATTCTGCTTAGCTGCTCCACCTTGGTTAACGG
>NW_007379536.1:0-4988 GCF_000475195.1 Diaphorina citri
TGCGTGTGCCATTCTTGGTGTATCTTTTTAGTACACCTTTTTCTTGCTTCCTTATTATAGCTTTCTGTATCTCAGTTAGGCACCTTTGTACGAGTATCGCCCATATTTCTGCTTTATACATATTATACAAGACTACATCCCTTAGCATTTTGTGTTCAACCATTTCAATTGGCTTAGAATTAGCAAATGTAGGTAGTCGTAAAACATTACCCTAATTAAAAATTACCCTAATGACCCCACTTTTTATAGGGGACAAATTAAAAACTATACCCTGATCAATGTATTTGAAACTTTACGAGCTTTTTAATCTCAAGAGCCATTGTAATACAAGACTACATCCCTTAGCATTTTGTGTTCGACCATTTCAATTGGCTTAGAATTAGCAAATGTAGGTAGGTACTCGTAAAACATTACCCTAATGACCCCACTTTTTATAGGAGACAAATTAAAAACTATACCCTGATCAATGTATTTGAAACTTTACGAGCTTTTTAATCTCAAGAGCCATTGTAATAAACAAACTGGAGAACACATCACAGGGAATTAAAGGATGGGGCATATCATATAGGTTTTTCCATTTATTGTCAAACTTAATGTCCCTAACGCCGCTTCGTGTAACTCTGAAATTCCTTCATAAAATTAGGATAATAAAATCAGAAATCCAATAAAAAATAGCAATAGAATTAATAGAATAAGAAGAGGCCCAAATGTGGGACCCACAAACCTGCTAATGGTCCTACCTAACTGAAGTTGTCATATTTTTACTAGTAGGTGAATTGAACTCTTTATATTAATGTGTGGGGCTTGAAAAGCATCTAAAACCCAATATCCTCCTTGATTTAACAAGTCCAAGTCATAGTATTAGGCATTTATCTTACCTGATAATTAAAATATCTCATGTTTAGTGACTCTGCTCGTATTTTTTTCCAAGAGGTCTGCCTCGATGCAAGTCACATTTTGCCAAATTCAGGGGATGCCGCGGTTTAATCTCTATCAATCTTGATTTGATTATGCTTTAACTCCGTCCTTTAATTGGTGGCAGGGCCATAAATAAAGTTAATATACGAAGCCATAATACATCCTGATGAAGAGATGAATGAAAGGGTAATAAATATTTTTATTGCCTACATCACTTCAGATTTTTATTTCACTCAATATAGGTAGGTAAGTGTATAACCTTTCACCACCGATATCATCCCTTGTCCTCATTTGTGTTCCATCGAGAGATTATTCAATTACAAGAAGAAAGCGAAAAAGGCCATTTTTCATTAGACATTTATGTACAAATAAAAGGTATGTTAGGTACCTATAGGTATTTTATTGTTAATTTTTATTATTAATAAAAATTTGATTCAAATACCTAATTTTACGAGATCTTTAATAATGTATAGTTATTAGTTACTATGCATATCAATTTGCAACATTCCGTCTGTGATGTGCCATATTTACCGTCCTACTAATAACCTACGGGATAGCAGTCTTTCTTTTAACAAATCTATCTAGTATTCTAATGTCTAAATACTCTAAATGCAGCAGTGACTACAAAAGAGACATTATTATTAGCTGCCATCAGAAATTCTAACGTCTAAACATTTGATGCATCCCAAGTCTCTAATCTTTCTTTCCAGCTACATTAAATAAAATGGCCTTCACATAAAACTGAACGGGGGGTAGAGGGGGATTTACCCCGCCGTTATTTAAACGGTCTACAAGCAGTAAAGTAAAGAGGTTGTTGTGTATGATGGTGGTTTCGAACCAGTGTATTTCGGTTTTCCAATATCCAATATTGGCTAGAGTGAATTGATTCAATCCTCAGTCTTGATTTTCACTCTGGTGAGTCTACACAAAATAAATTCGTTCCAATGTTCTATTTTCAAAGTGATCTTTTCTTACTACATTAGAACTCCAACTCAACACCCACAGTACCCATTTCCATTGCTCACAGTCAAGAGTGAGCACTTTGAGAGAAAAACGCCGAGATAACCTGTCTATGTTTGTATCTAGTCTGAGTTTACAGTTCAAAACGTTTCGACCCGACCAAGTCAACATGATGTATCATATTCTCCCGAGACAGTACATAGACGCACTCTCCCTATAAAGTAAAAATCAAACATATACACAGACAGTTTTGTATCATTTCAACTTTCATTAAAATCCTGATGGGAATTGAAAGCTCTCGATGATAGAAAGCATCGAGATAGAGAACGAAGGAGGTGAAAGAGTAGGAAAAGAAAGAAGGATGAGGACAAGGAGAGACAGAAGCTGGAGGAGGGAATAAAACAGAAGGAGACAAAGGATATACAGAGAGATAGAAGGAGATATAATGGGAGCAAAAGAAGGAGTACATTTCGAAGAGATAAACGAATACGTTTAGGAGTTGGAGACAAAAGTTGACGCAGAAGAGTAGGAGAAGGGAAGGAGATTTATAAATACAAAAGGTATAGAGAGATGGAGGAGGAATCGGAGGAGAAGAAGAACAAGATATAGGAAAAAGGGGGAGTTCAGTTCAACAGAGAGCCGGAGGAGAAAGTAAAGAAGGGGAAAAGAAAGAGAAATGGATGAGAAGACAGAGGAGAAATTATAGAAAGGGAATATAGGAAATGGAGTAGGAGGAGATGGAAGAGAAGATATACTCGTATCGGAAATAGAGAGAGTTCCACCTGCATCATTCAAAGAGTTCAATTTAATTTCCTGTGTGAATTCCATTGAATTATTTCAATCTTGCGATCAAATTACCTTCAAATGCTCCCCCAGGGACAGACGAGTATGGGCTTTTATCTACTTGTGGCCTATAGCAGATAGTTTTTATTTGGTAAGTTAAAGTCTATAAGGGAAAGGATTCAAGTCAGTTTTGGTAGAAAAGGAATGTAAACTGTTGTATGAGTTTTTTTCCAATTAGGTCATTCTAAAATAAAAGGAAAATCATCTGAGTCAAAAAGGGTTAAAATTTTATTCATGCCATCAGAGAATACATCAAAACCGACATCACCTGCCAGGTTCCAAAGATTTTGGCATCTAGATAATGCAAAATATTTATTAAGATTAGTTTTGGGTTTTTTAGGCTTGAATGATGTTTGAAGACATGTTATTCTTTGTGGTACTTTAAAATTGATTTCATTGATTAAGTCTGACGAATGGATGTTATTATTCAATAGTTTATGCCAGAAAACAAGATCTTAGATTTGTCTAAGTGAATCTAATCTCATAATATTATGTTCGGTTTCAATTGTTTTATAGTCATGGTCATAAATAAAGGTTCAAGTTTTTTTAAACTGGACTTTAAAATGGCTGTAACAGTGTTCAATGAAAACTGTCCTAAGTTTTTTGCATTCCAGTGTATATTGTATCCACTAAAAATCAATCGAAACTGGTTGATAACAAATGAATGCGAATAGTATCCAAATAGAAGAGAAGAAAATATACATAGAAATTATTTTTTTCATTTCTGAGCTGTCAATGTGAATCTGACCAAGTGAACAGTATAATTTTTATTTTTCTCGTATTTTTCCTCAATTAATGATCATAAAATGAAGTTGTTAGTAGCAGAAAAAACTTTTTTGAACAGTTAGATAGGTTAAAAATCGAAAGTGGCCTATGACGAACAGACGCCATTAGTATTAAAGCAGAGGAAAATAAACAACATGGGAAAATGGATACTTTAAGGAAATAGGAAACCTTAAGGAAAAAGGAAAACTTTATCATTTAGGAACGACAGTGCATTCGGCCCTTATATGACTTTGAGAAACCTAGGTTGAATTCATTCAAGCATTTTCTCTTGATAGATGTTTTCAGGTGTCCACA
The DNA here is from genome assembly GCF_000475195.1 of Diaphorina citri. Taxonomy (NCBI): domain Eukaryota; kingdom Metazoa; phylum Arthropoda; class Insecta; order Hemiptera; family Psyllidae; genus Diaphorina; species Diaphorina citri. The sequence goes on from NW_007379536.1 coordinate 3,802, forward strand.
CGACTGAAGCATATTATTCCATCACTGATCTAGATAGTTTTAATAAAATGTTTGGGATGATTTGGGATGAGGAATCTTAGAGGAAATTGGTCATTAGTGCATGTTGAAGAAAGTTGTTGTTGTTTGAGACTGAAAATTCTGGTAATTGGAAAGTACCTACATACATCTTGCCATTGAAAACCTTTTTCTTATATCACAGTTTTGTTATGCACAATTGTACATACGAGTAAATCTATTTGAAACGTATTATATCTGTCAGCAAAATTTTATCCAGCTCATCTAGCTTTACTAATTAGAAATTTCATTTTCACACAAGCTTCCAAAGAAATCACCTAGGGATTTTGCGTTTCATGTCATACTGGTATCTACTCCAAATTTCTTCAGATTATTGGAAAAATTTCTGTAACCCCCCCCCCCTCCCATCGCTTTCGCCTTGGACGAAAAGCATCGGATTTCAGGAGGCTTATTAAAAATGGAAGCTACCTACATAAAAAAATAGGCATATCCACTAATGATATTAATATCTCTTTCTCTTTCATGCTGTAGTATTCTTCCTGATTCTGGGAAGTTATGCCTGTGTAAAATCTTAAACCCTGAGATTAGTCATAGGTATTCAGGCTTCGCTTTACGCCACTGAGCTTATTTACGAACATAAAATACAGAATATCTTTCTGCTGCAAAACAGAGACACATTTTCTTAATGCTGAAATCATGTTCTATGTAGAGTTCTCTCGAATATTCTCTTCTCTAGAGACAAGTCTGGGTATAATCAGAACTGTCAACCCAATTAAAATTACCCCTCTGCCCCTCTCCTATTGGCTTTAACGCAAGGATGAAGTCGAATTATATTGTAAAGTACATATAAGATATGTGTAGCTTGCATAGCTAGTTAGCTACATATTTTTCGTATGTCATTTATGTACATACATGAATTGACTGCCCAAATTTTTGAATTTTCTGTACAAGGTGTCTTGTGTGTAGGACATTGGACAAAATAGGTACCTGTGTGAAGGTGTGTCCGTGTCCACACATAGTAGACGCCGACTGAAACCGTACACTGCCTCGAAAACCTAGATTCACTTCGTCGTTTTCGATCGACGCGCGACGGCGTCGTCTATGTGTGGACACAGTTCAACTGTGTACGAGTATTAGGGAATTTTAACCTAACAAGCCCTGCTCTTCAACTA
>NW_007379536.1:5756-20318 GCF_000475195.1 Diaphorina citri
TGTTGTCGAACCCAGTGTATCGTTTATCCAACTACCCAATATTTGAGCGTGACGTGAATTGAGTTCAATGCCTCAGTATTGATTTTCTACTCTGGTGAGTTCGGTACACAAAATAAATTCGTTCCAATGTTCTATTTTCAAAGTGATCTTTTCTTACTACATTAGAACTCCAACTCAACTTTTGTTATCAGCCATAAAAGCAACTCGCACTTCTATCTGAGTTGGTGGAAACTACTGCATTACAACTGAATCCAGTGGCCCTAAAGCTATTGAACAATTTGAGCATACATTTCAGCATAATTTGAAATCAGCGCTAAAACTGGTCTTCGGTCCCGAGAATGCTGGCTGCATTACCGCTCTGCACCGCTATGCCGATTCTTTGGAAGATCAAAGGCTTTGCTAATGGCTGTCCTGCCTTGCCCACGACCTTCTTTCCCAGATCTTGAAGGAAATATTTTTCCTCTTCGCAAAGTGGTCTCAGGGTCTCCAATGAGTAACTTTTCTCTCCTAATTTTCCGAGCTAAGTATAACTATCTTATGCACTTATTATGTTCTATTATTTCCGCCTTCAACATTATCTCTCTATGTGCATCGTTATGTTCTAATTTAGTCTCTCCACACTTTGCCATTGTGGTTTGAAGAATGTTTAATAGTTAGAACGTGTCTCTTTATCTTGGTTTTAATTAGGGGAAGAGGTTTATTTTGCTGAAATCAGGGTCGGGTTAAAGTGCAATAAAAGTTCGAAAAACGCTTGGAATAATGGTCTCCTTTCCAATGGTTGTGGTTGCTTTGTTTTGTCTCTCTTTTAAACCCTTCATCTTCCTTGGTATTTTGTTTATTCATAGGAAGGTAATGTAGGTATACCCATTTAGCTATCACATTTCACAACTTGTCTCTTCTTCAATTTTCACTTCTCTTCTATCGTTTGAAATAATTTTGAAATTTAATACACTTCATTTATCTGAACTTTACTTTGAAAAGTCTGTTGTTTCAATGTCAAATTGTCAATTAATTATAAATTTTCAAGGAGACCCATCCTTCCCAGGTCTCTCACTTATAGTTACGAGTTCATTTTTTAAACTTGATCCTTTTCTATTATTTTTTCTTTTGAAAATAATTGGTCGTCGCCTAGAAACAAAAGATTTCCATTTTTCAAGTCGGTAACTTAATCTGATCATCCCACAGAGCCGTGAAACATTATGGATTGGTAACTTGAGCTTTCAGAAGTTTGTGGGCTTTTTGGCTTTTAATATCTTTATAGGTACTGTTTCAAAAACATTCAAGTTTTCCTTTGTTGGGTAGGATTTTAGGAAGGAAATTTTATATAAAAAGAATGGAAGAAAATTTTCGGATAAAAAGAAGACGAAGAAGGATGGAGAAAAAATAAAGGAAAATTACATTTTCTACCTTGGTAATCTATTTTTTTCTTCTTCTATATTCTTTTATTTTTGCCCCCCAAAATATCGAATTCCCAGCGGAGTCTTTGCGAACAATAGAGAAAGCTTCAAATATATATATCGAAGTTGGCTTAAAAATTAAGATATGAAATAGAAGAGAATTGTATGTTACGTTTTTATTGTTATTACATTATTGGGGTTTCCTCAAACATTTTCAAGCAGAAAATTGAACACAATTTACACAATGGTGATGATTGTGTGGGAGAAAGCTTCGAATATATCGAAGTTGGCTTAAAAATTAAGATATGAAATAGAAGAGAATTGTATGTTACGTTTTTTATTGTTATTACATTATTGGGGTTTCCTCAAACATTTTCAAGCAGAAAATTGAACACAATTTACACAATGGTGATGATTGTGTGAGGAATTGCTTCTGTTTACTTCAGTTGCTTCAGATAAAAAACAGAAAACCAGGGGATTTCTCAGTTGCGATTTTGAACACTTGAATTAGACAGATAGGATACACATTAGAAAAGATGTTAGCACTACCCAATCGGTCGCCATTCCAGGCCAACGGTGCTACTTAGCTTGGCTTTGGTTCCCTTGGTAGATAAATTCACCTAGACCCAAATAGTGAATAGGTTCTGAAGACCGTCATGTTTGCTGTAGGTACACCAACGAACCACTGCTTGGCTTTGGTTCCCTTGGTAGATAAATCCACCTAGACCCAAAAAGTGAATAGGTTCTGAAGACCGTCATGTTTGCTGTAGGTACACCAACGAACCATGTCTAGGTAGGTTGTTATTTAACTTTTTTTAGTACTTTCCTTTTTCAGTAGGTACTTTATACGTTATAGTATGTGCTTTCGAATTCTATTTTAAAGCTCGGACTTTTTCTTACAGTTTTTCGTGGTAACTTTCCGCTGAAAGTTTCCATCAGACTTTCCAAGTTTTCTTCGTCTTCGTCTTTTTCTTCTCCTCCTTCTTCTTCTTCCTCTTGTTTTCCTTCATTGTCCTCTCTTTTTTTTTCCGGCATTTGGCACAACAACCCCTCTCTCAAACTTCCCCGTGACGATCCCCTCCCCACTGTCTAGCACACCGGTTAAAGTTTTTCGAATGGAATGTACTCCCACTGCTTTACAGCCCTTTCGGTGCACCAACCAAAGCCATAAACTTTCCACACACGCCGGAAATATCTGGGACAGGGGTTGCCGTTTCGTTCAGTATCCACAACACTGTTAGCCCAGTGATAACGCGCTTTCTTGTCATAAAGAAGGTCCCGGGTTCGAATCCAACCATCGACAAAAAAAATCGCCCTTGTAAGCGTTTGGTCGCGGGGTCGATTCCCGCCTGGGGCGGATATTATTCTGAAGAGATAAGGTTTGTTCTCGGAACGGCTGGTGGCTTTCTCCTGTTGTGTCTTCTTCTTCGCTTTCGGAATGATAATAAGCAGTTACAATTTCCTCTATCAATCTCTCAAAAAAAGAAGAAGAAAAAAAAATGTATGGACTATTAAATATAGTGAGGCTAAAGTGAAGGTGTAGTACCTTAACCTACTCATTATCAAAATATTATTCCACCCACTGATTTTTATTTTTATCTAACTTCCCTTGCGTCTTTGCTCTTTTGATTACTCCCTTATCACTATTATCAAGCTTGCACATTACTTGACCATTATCTCAAACTAAACAAAATTGTTAAGCTACTCATTATCAAAATATTATACCACCCACTGATTTTTATTTTTATCTAACTTCCCTTGCGTCTTTGCTCTTTTGATTACTCCCTTATCACTATTATCAAGCTTGCACATTACCTATGTATCTACTTACCTATGTAGTTAGGTATATATAGGAAATATTGTTCGCTTTCTGGAACAAAGAGGTCCATGATGTAACATAAATTTTCAACTAGGAAGATAAGAAGATGAGAGATAGGTAGACCCGAGAGAGTGAGAGAGGGGGAAGAATCTGTGCTTTGTTGATTTATGAATTGCGTAGAGAAAATTCGACGAAAAATTCACGCTATTTTTATGAGAAGAAAACGAGCGTGAAGTGAAGGTATAAAGTAGATATTTAGGGAGGTATAACCGTAAGCAGTTCTGCCTGCCTACCTACCTACATACATAAGTACGTACATAACTTCAAAAGGCAGCTTTTAGGTGTAGCACGTGTATCCTACTCGTAAATGTAGTCTACATACATAAGTACGTACATAACTTCAAAAGGCAGCTTTTAGGTGTAGCACGTGTATCCTACTCGTAAATGTAGTATACATAAGTACGTACATAACTTCAAAAGGCAGCTTTTAGGTGTAGCACGTGTATCCTACTCGTAAATGTAGTTATAGGGCTTGCACATTCCTATTTGTGGTCTTGCTCAGGGCCGATATTTGAGTGATAAGGGCAATGCAGCGTACAGCTGGCTAGTGATAAAGTCTGGTGGTAAGCGTTGAAAAGAAAATAATGTGATAGAAACAGTGCCTCGAAGTAGATTATACCTATCTAATTGTTATCATTGCCTGCCATTGTACCATTCATTACAGCTTATGAATGATATGCATTCATACGGTGGTTGTCCTATCTAATTGTTATCATTGCCTGCCATTTTACCATTCATTACAGCTTATGAATGATATGCATTCATACGGTGGTTGTATAATTTTATCATTTTATGGTTTTAAATGCTTTTTATGCTTCGATGTTTGATAATAATGTCCAAAGGAAAAGAGGAACCATTATTGAGTATTCATAATTAATATCTAAATAATTCTGCAAAATATATGTAATATGTACGTACATTATAGAGAATAATTTTTAATATTTCCTTTTTCTTTGATGGTGATTGTTAATACAGTAAGTATATTTAACTAATTATATTTTATTGCTCTATATTGAGAGAAAGGGTCTGCCTTTTGGTAACGTTTATCGTTTATCACAAAACTGTGTGTCGTGTTTGCCATCTGAAACAAGAGAATACGAAAGTGCCTCTTCCAATATAGGACCCGTTTTATTTGGAGTAATACATAGTAAGTTTGAGCATGTTTATCGTTTATCACAAAACGGTGTGTGGTGTTTGCCATCTGAAACAAGAGAATACGAAAGTGCCTCTTCCAATATAGGACCCGTTTTATTTGGAGTAATACATAGTAAGTTTGAGAATACAGTGCCTCTTTCAATGTAGGACATGTTTTATTTGGAGTATAGTAAGTTGTAAATGACAAAGGTAATATTTGTTGATATTAACGTATAATAGGTAGGTATACATGTAACTATATTTCTATCGATTCTTTGCTCCTAGAGGTAAATTAATGAATTAATCTAAACATTTAGTATCAGGTTGGTCGGTCATTTCTGTTGATATACACTTTGATTATTCTCTTGTCGCAGTTACCTATTAGAGCAAAGTTGATATTCATACCAAATACAAAGTTTGTGATTCCTCATAAATTAATTAGTAATCTTCATGGTTTTTGTCATATTTGTCGGTAGATTGTTAATATAATTCATTGATAAAATAATTTCACGCCACAGATTAACGCAATTAGGCATTTCTAATTTACTAATTGACAAATAACAATTTTAATTGTTTTTGTTTTTGACGTAAAATGTGTTTCGAAGAAAATTATCTTGCATTTTAAAAAATATAATTTTGTAGTACAGTTCTTTTATAAAGGCAATGTGACAATGTTCCTTTTGTGATCAGTGCGTCGTGAGGTACCTACCTGCTTAAATCTGTTGTTAGATCCTATAACTACTAAGCTGATTCTTTCATAATTATTTAATTATTGTGATAAGTAGGTAATAGTGAAAGTTTATGTAAAGTTCAGTGATGTGTGTAGGTACCTCAACTAATAATGTATTTCTTTATATGATAAACTTGCGATTGTTCTATCAATGAGCCTTCACGAGATTTTGTAAGTAACACAATACAGGAGGTTTAATAATAATTATTTCGAACAGGACCAATTAACCGTTTTTCTTTTGGTGATAAGTAGGTAATAGCGAAAGTTTATGTAAAGTTCAGTGATGTGCGTAGGTACCTCAACTAATAATGTATTTTTTTATATGATAAACTTGCGATTGTTCTATCAATGAGCCTTCACGAGATTTTGTAAGTAACAAAATACAAGAGGTTTAATAATTATTATTTCGAACAGGACCAATTAACCGTTTTTCTTTTGAAGACTCTTGAGTGTCTCAAAAGAGGAAACTGTAATTGCTAAGGTCGTATCGTCCCCAGAGCGAAGAGAGAAGGAAGACAGCATAGGAAAAAGTTGGGCGTTCCGAGAACGAACCCCATCTGTTTAGGATAAAAATCCATCTCAGGCGGAAATCGAACCTGCAACTTAGCACTTACAAAGTAGACGAGCTTCCCTCCAAGCTAAGTATAGGCTGGCTCAAACCAAGCTTAAAAACTCAAACTGTGGTACCGGCCATAAATTGCCATAATGTCACACTTGCCAGCCTAGTTAGCTTGGAGGGCAGCGCGTCTGCCTTGTAAGCGCTAGGTCGCTAGTTCGATTACCGCCCGGGGGCGGACAGGTAAGGTTCTTGTTCTCGGAACGGTTGGCTTTCTCCTATCCTGTATTCCTTCTCTCTTCGTTTTCAGGACGACAAGACCATAGCAGTTACAGTCCCCTCTACAAATCATCTAAAAAAATGTAGACGAGCTATCTAACTAGGCTGGCTAAACCAAAACTCGAACTGTGATACCGTCCATAAATTCACACGTAATACATTTTCCCTATAATAATTCTTAAATTTTCCCCATAATAATAAGTTCACACTTAATAATTCACATTTCCCACTTAATAATTAATAATTCGCATGGTCCTGTTTCAGATAACCATTGACTGCCGATATCCTCCCAGACGCGAGCACACCCACACCTCATCATGGTTCAGGAACTCAACACCTCACATCTGATTAGTAACATGACCACCGTCATTCTTTCTCCCGATAAGAAGAAACTGGCGGAAGACGACTTGATCGGAAGGAACAGCCTGCGGCACTCCAACAGTAGCTCCAGTTCCGGGACCAGTATTTCCTCGGTTCAAGAGCACTCCTATCTGCAGTATCTGCGAGCGAAGCGATCGTTCTGCGCTCAGGTAAATCACTGATGTAATCTTTGTTGTTATGAAGTTCAAGATCTTTCACTCCGGCTCGTCGTGGTGAAGGCAAAACGTGCCAATCGATCACACGTACACGAGACCATTTAATTTCCTTTCACAGCGAAAGGTCCTATCAGGGGTTTTAAGACATTTATTTATTCAATTGAAGGAGCCTATCTGAGCCTTATCAGGCTTTGTGACCTTCACTTTTTTGTTCGGATGAAACAGCACCTCAGTTGTCATCATCATGATTATCATGAAGCTGAGAGCATGCTGATCCCTTGTAGTATAGGAACCTGCATGCACGGTTAGCCCAGTGGTAACGCGCACGCTTGCCATGCAGAAGGTTCCAGAAAAAAAAGCACGTATACCTATATCGATTGCAAATATTTCAACGGGTTCTTTTCTGGTGTTCTCGTGTTGACCCAGCATCAGCACTTGAATGGGAAGTATTGTGTCTCTTATCGCTCATCTGATGAGGAAGAAAATGGATGGGCAGTCTGCGACACAGATCACATGAGTCTATTGTAGCAGTTGTTTCATTTCTACAAAATGAAAACGGCGGTGAAACGGTTAAGGGGAAATTGACTGGGCATTCAAAAGTTCAAAGTCGTCTCTCTTTTATCTCGTTATTGTCTAAAAATAGGTTCTATGTACATTGTACATGATACCTCTGTACCTATAGCTTGGTACACATACTCGTTTTTTTTTTTTTTTTTTTTTTTTTTAAAAATGAGGTTTTCACCCCCGGCTTTTTTTTTCTTCTCACAGGCTACGGAATGCCCATCGGATTTTCGGGCATTGTCTCGCCCAAACTCCAAGCTACCAACAGTTCGTTCAAAATGGATCCAGACACTGCCTCGTGGGTTGGTGAGTATTTTGTATGAATGCCTGGTAATTGTTTTGTGTATGCAATGTGCTATACAGAAATGTGAACATTGTCCGTGTCAAATGACTTGAAAGGACAGACACCCTTAACCCCTAACCGTAGGTCTTGATTGTTTGACAGAGGTCGTAAAACTATAACTGCAGAGGTTTTTAGCCCGTCCTTCCTTTATTATTACGATAGTAATAAAAAAGGTATAAGGGACGGGCTATTTTGTATTCGCTTCGGTTTCGTCTGTCTGTTCCCATAGATCCATAGAAGAACTTATCCAAACCTGGTCGACCTATATATCAAATTAAAGGTCTTTTTACCCTTTTTTTTTGTTTTTTGGGGGATTTTTTTTTTTTTTTTTCACATTTTCTCACACAAATCACAAATGAGCTCTGATCTTGAAATTTGTCGCGACGACCGGTTTTAGCGTCACCTATGTTAAGCTACGCCGAGCAAGGCCAATAAATGGATGGGTGACTTAAACCTTATATTGGGAATAAAGGGAGAACGGGAGTAACATTTTAAATCATTACATGAAAGTAAAATCGAAAAATCAAATCAACAATAATAATAAACTGAATATTAAACAAATTAGGTAGATACTGATTTTCTTTAATCACGATCGAATAAACTACGGGCTAAAAAATTCCCAGAGGGACGGGCCCAGCTTGTTAGACATTTTGGTGACAGGGACCTTGTCCTCCATTCGACGACAAGCTACTCGCATCCTCTTCAGTGATCCATATTTAATTGGAAACTGGTGCATTCAACATGCTATCGCTACGGAGAGACTTGGTTGGTTTAGATTGATTTGGTTGGGCTCGAGCGCAGAGGGTGGAAAGTCGATAAACAGAACAGTACCTAGACTAATATCATACGCAATATTACTCATAGTAAACGTGCGCTCACGTGACGTGATAGTAGTGTGTTTCTACCTTAATCCTCATCATTATTCTGTGTGTACAAAATTCCAAACTAAATTCCTGCTGACGCTTGAAAATTTTGCTGAAATTTTGATAATTACAAACACCAGGCTCGAATTGAGGGTGCGTTTCACAGCAACGTATTAAGTGGGTTAATTACATGAAATTGTAATTTTAATTAGCATGAAGGTTTAGGACTAAACTTTAATTTCTGAAAGTTGGAGAGGAGGGAGAGAGAGGGGGGAGAGAGTGAGAGGGCATAGAGTTTATTACGGGAGGTACATTCGCTGAGGTAGACGAAATTTTAGTGTTAGATAAGGGTAGAACATAATTGGGAGAAAGAGGGAGCATTGCATTAGTATACCTTACCTGTGGTCCGTACTCTTTCCTACCACATAGTTTTGTTGCAGGTAATTTGTGATTTCAAATTCGAGTAGTTAGATAAGGGTAGAAAATAATTGGGAGAAAGAGGGTGCATTGCATTAGTATACCTTACCTGTGGTCCGTACTCATAGTTTTTGTTGCAGGTAATTTGTGATTTCAAATTCGAGTTGAGGTTTTTAGTTTGTTCGCTTCCAAATAAATTCAAACGTTGAAAAGACAATTATGTAGGTAAATATAAATACCCAGTGGGTACTGTTATGTAGAAGGACATTATTGGCTTAGATAGGTAGGTACCTACATAAACCAAATAAGGATATACCAAATAAGGATCTAAATGCTACGAAAATTTATTCGTAAGTTTTGTGTACTAGAAATTTACTCATTGAAAGTAGTAGATTCATTTATTACCATTTGTAGAACCAACATAACTGATTATTTCAATCGGTTTCTTTTTCTTGTCAAGTTGGATTGTGTTAAAATTCTCTAGCTTATCACACTGGAATTGATAGTTTCTTGCTGCCGAAGCCGCAGCCTCTTCTTCATATCCAGGTAAATTCGAGTTGAGGTTTTTAGTTTGTTTGCTTTCAAATAAATTCAAACGTTGAAATGACAATAGTATGTAGGTAAATACCCAGTAGGTACTGTTATGTAGAAGGACATTAATTGCTTAGATAGGTAGGTACCTACATAAACCAAATAAGGATATACCAAATAAGGATCTAAATGCTAAGAAAATTTATTCGTAAGTTGTGTGTACTAGAAATTTACTCATTGAAAGGAGTAGATTCATTTATTATTATTTGTAGAACCAACATAACTGATTATTTCAATCGGTTTCTTTTTCTTGTCAATTTGGATTGTGTTAAAATTCTCTAGCTTATCACACTGGAATTGATAGTTTCTTGCTGCCGAAGCCGCAGCCTCTTCTTCATATCCAGGTGGTGCTAGTTTGGCCGCTATTTCAGCAGCTCTTAGTGCTTCTTCAAACTTACACGCATTTTCTGCTTGTATGAATTTATCTATGGCATTCATAAGTTCATAGTCTTCATTGAATAGGATGTCGTTGGGTAAACCAGTGACGGCTGAATGTATGAGTGTAGTCTTCACCGTACTAGTAGGTTCTAGATGTATATGACTTGTTGAACAAGGATTATGTCTTAGTCCTGATTGAGCAGCGTTAGCATTTGAAACTCTTCCACGTCTCTTCTTTAGTTCGGTATTGAAAATATTGTCAAACTCGACAATAGTCAATTTTGTTTTGGTTCCTCTTCTCTGAGATGATCCCTCTCTATCATTCACACCAGTGCTGTAGTCACTCTTCAGTTTATCACTACTGATTTCAAATAATTCGTTTTTAGTGGCAAAACTAATGTGTTTGTTGCTAGCACTCTCAGAATTGTTGGGTGATTTCATTCTTAGTAAACTAGTTTTCCTACGTGATGGTTGATCCATCTTTCCCTCTGTATATGAATCTTTCATCTCTTTCCTGTTTATTGCTAAACTCATCTCGTTCATATCTCTATATTTGTTCATCTTTAATTCTTGCATTACTCTCAGAATTGTTGGGTGATTTCATTCTTAGTAAACTAGTTTTCCTACGTGATGGTTGATCCATCTTTTCCCCTGTATATGAATCTTTCATCTCTTTCCTGTTTATTGCTAAACTCATCTCGTTCATATCTCTATATTTGTTCATCTTTAATTCTTGCATTTGGTTATTATCTTTATCGAATGACTGGACGTTACACGGTACGAATTTTTCATTGTCCTTATTGTTACTCTGTAAGCTAAAACCATTGTTATTTTGTGTTCCAACTTCAACTTGTGTATTTTTCAATTTAATTTGACCCCCGGAACAAGATTCCACAATCACTTGTCTTTTCATAGATTTTCTATTTGTCCGATTATTCTCATTGTCATTATCATCTGGTTTGCTCATAGCGGATCCACCCGCTTTCAGTCGAATAAATTCATCATGATTCAGAGTGATAATATTCGTGTTTGAACTCTGGTTTAAACTATCATAACAAATGTATTTTTCAATAAAGTCGTTTATTTCCTTGGATTTTATGGATGGTATACTTTCATCATTGCCCATTATCTTGCCAGTCATCCGTCGATCTCTGCCAACAGCATCATCTGTTTTACATCCAAACTCTCGTTTCAAGTCATCTTTCAACATGGATTGAGGGTGTGCAATATATTCTTTGTTTTTCTTCACAGTTTTTGAATACTTCAATATGATATCCAAACATTTTTTAGCGTTTTCTTTCGCGGTATAATTCCTGGTTGGTGTTGTACTTTGATTAGCCATACTAATTTCAAGGAATACTTTTCCGGCTATACAAGAAATTTAAAGAGTCGGAAAAGTTTCTCATTGGTAAAACTACTTGATTCGTTCCTAACCTAGGATAACTTTAACATCGGGCAGTGTATTTTGTACTACGCCGACCACATTGGGTTTTGCATGACAGTTTTACCTTACAGGTGACATGCATAATGTGTGAGGCAGAAAAAGTTCACTTTTTTTTCGCGGGTGAATTTTTTTTTTTAGCTACAGAAATTCAGTTTTGACTGGCGGACTTATGCCTGTTACAGGCAAAACCTGCCTTGAATGCCCGGTCTTAAGACGGTAAAGAGTTACCTACATCATGCCCTATTTATTTAATACATAACTGCAATGTCCTATATCCTTATAACAATATCTATCAATACAACCGTTCCCAGAAAGAAGGGGCTATGTTGGTTAGTAGCAAAAATAACAGACTCTTCTTCCTGGAAACGATTTAATGGGTTATCCATCTATTTATTAAAGAGTATGTTTAATTTCATATGTGCAGATCTGATCTTAAGTATTACCTAAATATTTGTAAGTATGTACCTACCTGCGCAGTTACCTATGTATTGTATTTTTGACCAACGAAATAAACATGTCTGTGATTCTTGTAAAAAAAAAAAATATCTTTTCTTCTTTCTCTATTTGCAATATCTCTGTATCCACCTATCTTCATTTTGCAGGTATTATAAGAAAGATAACAAAGCATCTATACTTTCAAAAAGCCTAATCCATGGGATTTAGCCTACTTGATTGTGTCGAGTAGGAAAGAGAATTCATAATGTACTCGTACTTATTTCGAGTGCGTAGTGATGCCAAAGAGACACGTACGAGTACAATGTCAAAAGATAAGCGGAGGAAAGACGAATAAATAATAGGTAGCAGAAACATCGGAAAAGAGACAAGAGGAAATAAAAGAAAAACAAGCTGGGTCCGTCCCTCCGAGAATTTTTTTAGCCCGTAATTTATTCGATCGTGGTTAAGGAAAATCAGTACCTATGTACCTACCTAATTTGTTTAATATTCAGTTTATTATTATTATTGATTTGATTTTACTTTCCAGTAATGTTTTAAAACCAAGACTAGAGCGCGTTCTCCCTTTTCTCCTTTTAATGTTTCCTAATAACTACCAATATAATGTTTAAGTCGCCCATCCATTTATTGGCCTTGCTCGACGTAGCTTAACATAGGTGACGCTAAAACCGATCTTAAATGATCGACTGAAGTGTTATCTAAAACTTTCTCGCTTTGAGTTCATAGGTCGTCGCGACAAATTTCGAGATCAGAGCTCATTTGTGTGAGAAAATGTGAAAAAAAAAATCCCACAATTACTCAATTAACTTTAAGTCACCCATCCATTTATTGGCTTTGCTCGGCGTAGCTTAACATAGGTGACGCTAAAACCGGTCTTAAATGATCGACTGAAGTGTTATCTAAAACTTTCTCGCTTTGAGTTCATAGGTCGTCGCGACAAATAGGAAAGCAAACTGAAGAGGAGAAGAAGATGTAGAAGGAGAAGAAGAGGAGGAGAAGAAGAAGAGGAGAAGAAGAAGAAGAGGAGGAGAAGAAGAAGAAAAGGGGAAGGTGGGAGTGGAGGAAGAAGTAAAAAATAAGGAGGAAAAAGAGGGAACGAAAGAGGAGAAGGTAAAAGAGGAAAGAGGTGAAATATTTGAAAAAGCTGCAGGTAACCAGGTATTTCATTCTGAATTGTGACAATGAAGAACACAGATGAAGCCTTTAATCCACTGGTTGTTGAGACAACACGGGGCTATTTTTTTATTTATTTATTTATTTTTTTTTTGGTTTTTTAGCTTTATGGTTTTCTTGACAAAATTTGCACCACCACTTTCGTGTTCCTGATAAAAATTTGACCTTTAATTTGATATATAGGTCGATCAGGTTTGGATAAGTCCTTCTGTGGGGACAGACAGACAGACAGACAGAGTGACAGACGACACCGAAGCGAATACAATAGCCCGTCCACTATACCTTTTTTTATTACTATCGTAATAATAAAGGAAGGACGGGCTAATAAATAAGGAGAAAAAAGAGGGAGCGAAAGAGGAGAAGGTATAGGAGGAAAGAGGTGAGGTGAAATATTTGAAAAAGCTGCAGGTAACCAGGTATTTCATTCAGAATTGTGACAATAAAGAACACAGATGAAGCCTTTAATCCACTGGTTGTTGAGACAACACGGGGCTTAAGGCGCTTATTCTATTCTATTCTACATACAGACAGGGCCGTATCCAGTATTTTGTCGAGGAGGAGGGGGGGGGGGGGGGGGGCCCCCCGAACACAGCCCCCCCGCTAAACAAGCGCCTAAAACCTAATACAAGCGCATAAACCGTTAATACAAGCGCCTAAGCGCAGGCTAGCTCTAAAAACCTATAAACCGTCCGGATTGATATTGGATAGCAGAATCATTAATTTTCCTTCCTGGCTTTCTTGTGCAAAATAAAAGTTGGGGACTTTTTCTAAAGTTCTTAATTGAAGGTGAAAAAAAATTTTTAAAAATTTTGTTATCTAAATATGTAACTCTCCATCCCAGAACACACGTTCCAAAATACTGCCTTCCTACTACTTAGTAGATAACCCTTTTGAAGTCGAGTCCGTTCTGCTGGGTTTAAAGTTATTGCGCCCTCAGTAACTCCCAGTAAGTCTTCAAATAGTTTACAGTTGAGTTTTAGCTCTCGTCCCGTTAACGCTCAAAATATCGCCTTTGGTTTGTTTGTAGGTAATTTACGTTTAATTGTACACCCCAAATTTTTTGCCATCTGGAACGTGAACGCAAGCCAGTTCACTGGTTACTTTATATTAATTACACATACGTTTATACAAATAACACAAGTCCAGTTTGATCGGTTAGGTACTTTTGTTTGGATACTGCGTGCGACAATAAGGACGGAGAGGAGCCGAGAGGGAAGAGACCAAGGAAGCCTTCATTTTTTCAATTAATTAATACGTAAAAACTGGAGATAGAGGGCAAGAGTAAAAAAAAAAACTGTAAAGGGGGCAGTGAAGTAGGAGGAGGGGGGCGGGGGAGATGGCTGAAAATTAATCTGAGAAACGAGCGTAAAACTGCGAAGGAAGAGAGATTCAGAGGAGAGAGAGAGAGAGAGAAGAGAGAGAGAAAAAAAGAAGAGCCAAGAAAAAATAGAGGAAAAAAGAGCGAAAGAAAAAAGATATTAACGAAAATTTTTCATTGGTTCCAATGTAAGTGTCATCGCGCGCACATGTTTACCGTCAATGACTTACCTCAGTTTCATGTGATGACTAACAGTAAATAAACAATGAAGACATCTATTAACTCTTACTCTTTCGCCACTTTAGCATTTCAAACCTTGTTAAAGTCGCATCAGAAAAAAATATCCAAACTACGTCCCCTTGACATTCGACAATCCCAGAATAGCAGGGCTTTTGCTTCTCTCTTCGCTTTCCTGTCCTCTCCGTCAGCAAGGTCTCTTTGCTTGGAATAGTACAAATCCTAATTTTAGACGGGGCCTGCCCTTAGTTGGGCCATCCGTTATAAGGTATA
>NW_007379536.1:20417-48449 GCF_000475195.1 Diaphorina citri
AAATCCGCGAACGTAATCGCGAAATCCGCGAACATAATCGCGAATTCCGCGAACATAATCGCGAAATCCGCGAACATAATCGCGAAATCCGCGAACATAATGGCGAAATCCGCGAACATAATTGCGAAATCCGCGAACATAATCGCCAAATCCGCGAACGTAATCGCGAAATCCGCGAACGTAATCGCGAAATCCGCGAACGTAATCGCGAAATCCGCGAACGTAATCGCGAAATCCGCGAACGTAATCGCGAAATCCGCGAACGTAATCGCGAAATCCGCGAACGTAATCGCGAAATCCGCGAACGTAATCGCGAAATCCGCGAACGTAATCGCGAAATCCGCGAACGTAATCGCGAAATCCGCGAACGTAATCGCGAAATCCGCGAACGTAATCGCGAAATCCGCGAACGTAATCGCGAAATCCGCGAACGTAATCGCGAAATCCGCGAACATAATCGCGAAATCCGCGAGCATAATCGCGAAATCCGCGAACATAATCGCCAAATCCGCGACCATAATCGCGAAATCCGCGAACATAATCGCGAAATCCGCGAACATAATCGCCAAATCCGCGAACAAAATCGCGAAATCCGCGAACATGATCGCGAAATCCGCGAACATAATCGGCAAATCCGCGAACATAATCTCCAAATCCGCGAACATAATCGCCAAATCCGCGAACATAATCGCCAAATCGCCAAATCAAATTCTGATTTATAGAGGTACCTAATTTTAAAGTTAAAAAACGCGTCCCGAATTTTTTCTGGGACAAAAACGGAAATTCGGGACATTTAATTTGCATTTAATTTGGATGTTTGTTGGTTCCGCTATAACTCGCAATTGCCTGCTCCGATTTTGATGACATTTGATAAACTTCTGAATGACCTCAATGCACGTCGCTGATTGAAATTTGGGTCGTCTTGGCCTGAGCTTGAAGTTTTCCCAATAGATGATTCATCAATCCTTCGTCATAAAACCTTGCACACAAGACCCTACCTCCATGTATAAATCTATTGTTTTAAAAATTTAAAAAAAGGTGGAAGTTAATTCTTGAAATCTTTTCAGGGGTTGTAAATAAAACGTGTTCTTTGTCCTTCTTTTAATTACGTAAGACGTATAGGTTATAGTTAGGCTTGCCAAATATCCAAAATCTCGATTCGGGACGCGAATCCGCGAACATAATTGCCAAATCCGCGAACATAATCGCAAAATCCGCGAACAAAATCGCCAAATCCGCGAAAATTGCTTAATTGCTGGGGTTTTAGAGTTTTTTTTTCTTCTTCTTCTTTTACACACTCACTCACTCTTTACCTTTACACATCCTCAACAGGTGACTAGAAACTTGATCTAGATACTTTTCAAAAGTTCACTTGTTACAGGTAACTGACACTCTAAGGACACATAAACAGTTGATCTCATTAGCATTGGAATAAACAGAGCATAAAATTACATAAACAAGACCTTTGTTTCGAACACTATGGAAAATGCTTTGTAATGAAAGAGGTACAAAGAGGATGAATAAACACAGCATTTACCCAATATCCTCCTTGATTTAACAAGTCCAAGTCATAGTATTGGGCATTTATGTTAGCTGATGATTAAAATATCTCATGTCTAGTGACTCTGCTCGTATTTTTTTCCAAGAGGTCTGCCTCGATGCAAGTCACATTTTGCCAAATTCAGGCGATGCCGCGGTTTAATCTCTATCAATCTTGATTTGATTATGCTTTAACTCCGTCCTTTAATTGGTGGCAGGGCCATAAATAAAGTTAATATACGAAGCCATAATACATCCTGATGAAGAGATGAATGAAAGGGTAATAAATATTTTTATTGCCTACATCACTTCAGATTTTTATTTCACTCAATATAGGTAGGTAAGTGTATAACCTTTCACCACCGATATCATCCCTTGTCCTCATTTGTGTTCCATCGAGAGATTATTCAATTACAAGAAGAAAGCGAAAAAGGCCATTTTTCATTAAACATTTATGTACAAATAAAAGGTATGTTAGGTACCTATAGGTATTTTATTGTTTTTATCATTAATGAAAATTTGATTCAAATAATTTTACGAGATCTTTAATAATGTATAGTTATTAGTTACTATGCATATCAATTTGCAACATTCCGTCTGTGATGTGCCATATTTACTATCCTAAACAGATAAGGTTCGTTCTCGGAACGACTGCCTCTCCTGTCTTCCTTCTCTCTTCGTTTTCGGGACGATAAGACCCTAACAGTTACAGTTCCCTGCATCAAACCTATAAAAAAAGACCTACGCATGAAATTGTTCCAAACTTTACGATTTCACCGCTTTCTCAGATATCTACAGAAGTACAAATAAAGACACAGCTAGTGTACTTTGACTCCATTCAGTAATGCCATTTGTACAGCGCGCTACTTGAATGTAACTTGGTTACTTTTTAAAAGCAATTATAGAAAAAAGAAAGCGAGAAAAAAGGAGATAAAAAAGGAACCGAGAGAGAAAGAAAGAGAGAGAGAGAGAGAGAGAGAGAGAGAGAGACTAGAGAGAAGGAAGCGTCAAAATGCGAGCAAAGAAGTCTAATTAAAAGTTCGGTAGAGGGGGGGGGGGGGGGGGGGAATGTAAGGCGGGTGACGAAACTAAAATTTCCTAATTAGTTGCACCCCGTAACGCCAAGAACAATTAACGCCTAGCTGAATAAACACGTTAATGACCGAGCATCGTTCAGCAATGAATAAAGAATAAAAATCGTTTTGTAAAGCGAGAGAAAATTGTTTTCAATAAAAAAAGAAAGGCGAACATAAGAGAAGAAAAATCTTATTTTTCACAACTTCTTCCTCTCCTCTTAAAATTAATGTTCACAAAGGCTTCTTTTGTGTTCCTTAATAAAATGAAAAAAAGTTGATCAGTACATTTTTTCTAGAGTCGAAAAAAGGCTGAGCTTTTCAATTTCTGTTAATTAAAATTTTAGCAGGGCACAGGGAAAATCTTTAACATTTCCATCGATAATTACATTGCAGCGTGAATACTAATAGGGAAGACAATTTGTTATTTCAAATGACGAGGTGTTGAAGGGAGGGCCAGAACAAGAAGGGGGAGAGGTGACGAAAATTGGCACAATCGGAGGCGAAATTTTTTTTTTCCGGAAAACTGCTTTAAAACAAACTAGTGTGTCTAATAATAAGTGTATAACAAAAACATTGATAAACGTAGATATAGAAAAAATAATAAACAATCAAACAAATTACTAGATCATGCTAGACGTTTGAAAATAATACATAATATCTTATCACTCAGTATTGTGGAATATTTAGCCTCAGATTTGCTGCAGGGCAGAGATAAGGGACACGGGGGGTATAGTTTAGGTATTTAGACAGGTCGGCGGAAGTTTTTGCCGGCGAACTTAGCATTGGCTCCCAGCTCTTCTTCAATACGGAGGATCTGGTTGTATTTAGCCAGACGCTCGGAGCGACAGGGGGCGCCAGTCTTGATCTGAAAACCAGAGGATATATTGGAATTATTAATAAATCCGAAAATAATAATCAGTAAAATAATAATAATAATAAAACCGACACGATAGCCTAGTTAGCTTGAAGGGTAGCGCGTCTGCCTTGTAAGTGCTAGGTTGTGGTTTCGCTTCCCGGTTCGTTCTCCTTCTCTCTTCGCTTTCGGGAAGATAAGACATTAGAAGTTAAAATTTTCTCTATCAAAAAAGTAGGTACTTATTGATACTTTCTTCTTCCAAAAAAAGGAGCCTATTCTTGAAAACAAGAACCTGTTCTTGTAATACAG
Source organism: Diaphorina citri (assembly GCF_000475195.1). Lineage (NCBI taxonomy): Eukaryota > Metazoa > Arthropoda > Insecta > Hemiptera > Psyllidae > Diaphorina > Diaphorina citri. The sequence continues at coordinate 24,198 of NW_007379536.1, forward strand.
AACTGCTCTTGTAATCTTATAGCATGTTCTGGATTACAAGAACAGGCTCCTAGGTTTGTTATCGACCTACCTGTCCAGTAGACAGACCAACAACCAGGTCAGCGATGAAGTTGTCTTCGGTCTCTCCGGAACGATGAGACACCATGGTACCCCAACCGTTTTGTTTGGCCAGCAGATGAGCCTGGATAGATTCGGTGACACTACCAATCTGGTTCACCTTGAGGAGGAGGCAGTTGCAAGCTTTCTTCTCGACAGCGGTGGCTATTCTCTTCGGATTGGTGACAGTCAGATCGTCTCCTACAATCTGGATTGGTTCGGGGGCAAAATCGTTTAATTGAAACAAAAGGGGCTGTCAGCCTTAAGGCCTCAAGGCTGACAGACCCGTTTAAAAAGGGTTATGGGGGTATCAAAAAAGGTCATGGGACACAACTGGCTATCGCCCGATCCGATCCAAAACAATATCACAATTCATGGAAATCATAGTGAAAATGTCTTGTTAAACGTCACATGAATCAACACGTGACATTTAAAAATAATAGTGCATCAAATCAAAGTAAAAATCACATCAGACTAATGAATCCCTTCACTTCAGTAGTAAGCTCTATTGTTACTATAGTCGTCAGCAGAACAGAAGAGATGTTAATGTGTGCACGAGAGAGGTAGAAGACGAAGAAGATGTTCTAGAGAAGAGTGAAGTACTTATGATCTCAAGTTATAATTAGTTACTGCCTACAAGTTTGAAAGTTTTAAAAAAACTCAAAGGTCATCAAAATGTTGCTTGTTTAAAGTAGGTCAACTTTCCTATGAACATGAAGTTTTAAAAAAACTCAAAGGTCATCAAAATGTTGCTTGTTTAAAGTAGGTCAACTTTCCTATGAACATGGGTAATATAGGATTAGGTAGACACAGTAGCCCAATGTAAAACCTTATCATGTATTCAATGGGGTGATAACAGTACCTAGGACCCAATATAGGATTAGGTAGACACAGTAGCCCAATGTAAAACCTTATCATGTATTCAATGGGGTGATAACAGTACCTAGGACCCACGCTGAGAACCGCTTATCTGTAGAATGGACATGGCATTCATTGTTCTCCCTTGTTAATATCCTCTGCTAACATCTTGCCAAAACAACGGGAACAAATTGATATTCCCATGTCTAAGCAAAATGTATAAACTCTGTCATAAAGATAATTTTCATAATAACTGGAAACACCATAAAGTTTCATGAGATGTTGAGCAAAAAACGGAGAGACGAGAAGCAGAAAATGGGAACCGAAAGATTTGGAGTGGATAATGCAGAAAAAGCACAAACTTGGCTGAAGCTCTTTGTTTAAGTTTTACTATTCCCCGCAGACCACAAATAATGCATCATTCCTTTCGCTGATGTAACCCTCTCTCTCTGGGACAATAACTTTAAAATTCAATTTGAAAATTTGGAACAGTAAAAAACGTGAGATGGGAATTAGCTTTGTTATGAGGGTAGCTCTGGGACTGTTTTAGTATACGGTCGTTTGTCGTTTAGTCTCCTTTTTTTCCATTTTCTATTGTTGGACATACATTTCAGTAGAGTGCGCTGTTGCAAAGTTGCAATTGACGATGTATAATTGAACAATTTGAGCATACATTTCAGCATAATTTGAAATCAGCGCTAAAACTGGCCTTCGGTCCCGAGAATGCTGGCTGCATTACGGCTATGCCGATTCTTTGGAAGATCAAAGGCTTTGCTAATGGCTGTCCTGCCTTGCCCACGACCTTCTTTCCCAGATCTTGAAGGAAATATTTTTCCTCTTCGCAAAGTGGTCTCAGGGTCTCCAATGAGTAACTTTTCTCTCCTAATTTTCCGAGCTAAGTATAACTATCTTATACACTTATTATGTTCTATTATTTCCGCCTTCAACATTATCTCTCTATGTGCATCGTTATGTTCTAATTTAGTCTCTCCACACTTTGCCATTGTGGTTTGAAGAATGTTTAATAGTTAGAACGTGTCTCTTTATCTTGGTTTTAATTAGGGGAAGAGGTTTATTTTGCTGAAATCAGGGTCGGGTTAAAGTGCAATAAAAGTACGAAAAGCGCTTGGAATAATTGTCTCCTTTCCAATAGCTGTGGTTGCTTTGTTTTGTCCCTCTTTTAAACCCTTCACCTTCCTTGGTATTTTGTTTATTCATAGGAAGGTAATGTAGGTATACCCACTTAGCTATCACATTTCACAACTTGTCTCTTCTTCAATTTTCACTTCTCTTCTATCGTTTGAAATAATTTTGAAATTTAATACACTTCACGTATTTACTTGGTATACATAGTTATTCACTGAAAAACCATGCAGGAAAAAAAAGTACCTAATTTGAACTATTTTGCCTCCTGAACGATCATAACATCCAACTTTGCCACAATAAATTATGTAAAATAACAACATAAATGATACTCGAAGTAGGTATAGGTTGTGTTGAATGAAGCTAGGGTTGACCTTAAGCATGTGGCGCTAAATCAAATCATATTAGCTTAGATACGAGTATAAGCACCCATGTAGATGCCTACTTAGTATGAAGATCAACAATTAACATTTCTGGTCAGTGACATTTATTTTTCTCGCCGTAGGCAGGAATCGAATCCGCGAAGTAGAGCTTTCATTTCAAATATTCAAATAAACTGGAATTTGTGTTGTCTCTCAGAGAACTACATCACACTGTTTGGCGAAAATTGATAAAACCCAGATGTGTCTTTTACGCTATAGCTTGGAAATTTTTGCCTTCTCTGTAATAAACTTCCAGTCTTCCACAAAATTATAACTGTCATAAAACATATTGAATCCAGGTCGCATATAACAAAGACACCTACATGTTGTGGAATTTATAACACATGTTATCCAGATGAGTCTGCACTCTGCCATTAATAATAAAATTACGGATGAAATTAAGCTTTTTCCGTAACTAATAAACTTACGCATAAAATTTCACTAAAAATTTAATTTTCGTGCTTTAACTATCACATCAGGATCCACTCTTGGAGGCCTCTAAGATACGTATAGGATCTTACTATCATGACAAATAAGTCTAGTAGGTATCTACTCATAGTAGGTACCTATTTACTCTAAAAAATTGGACATCACCAATTTATTCAAATTGCCTATAAAACTACCTATACCTAGGTAAGAGAGAAACAAGCTGGACCCGTCCCTCCGGGAATTTTTTAGCCCGTAGTTTATTCGATCGTGATTAGAGAAAATCAGTACCTATACCTAATTTGTTTAATATTCAGTTTATTATTATTATTCTTGATTTGATTTGTTGATTTTACTTTCATGTCATGATTTAAAATCAAGACTAGAGCCCGTTCTCCCTTTATTCCCAATATAATGTTGAAGTCACCCATCCATTTATTGGCGTATGAATTTGTCTATGGCATTCATAAGTTCATAGTCTTCATTGAAGAGGATGTCGTTGGGTAAACCAGTGACGGCTGAATGTATGAGTGTAGTCTTCACCGTACTAGTAGGTTCTAGATGTATATGACTTGTTGAACAAGGATTATGTCTTAGTCCTGATTGAGCAGCGTTAGCCGATCAGAGCTCATTTGTGTGAGAAAATGTGACAAAAATCCCCCCAAAACCAGGTTTTTTGGACAAAATTTGCACCACCACTTTCGTGTTCCTGGTAAAAAGACCTTTAATTTGATATATAGGTCGACCAGGTTTGGATAAGTCCCTTCTACGGGGACAGACCGACCGACAGACAGACGACACCGAAGCGAATACAATAGCCTGTCCCTTATACCTTTTTTTTTATTACTATCGTAATAATAAAGGAAGGACGGACTAAAAAACCCGAACTCATAGTATCTATATAAAATTGGACATCACCAATTTACCTATACAGGCAATAGATAGATACCTAGAGAAAGAAGTACCTATAGGTAAGGAAGAGAGAAAAATCCGATAATATACCTACCTACCAGAGAAATTTTACTATCTTCTATGTCGTAGGTGTAATAAATCTCTTTGAAATAAATTTTATTGTCCCTCCTCGTCCCGTATTGTAATATTTGTATGAGATAAAAGTTACTCTCAGTAGCGTAGGGTAGAAGAGGACTTTGTGGATTATTTTTTTGGGACCTCACAACTCTGTAGTTTTCAAAGTAAATATTAGTCCCTGTTCCTTCTAAATATGCACTGGATTTTTTGTTTTTTTTTTTTTTTTTTTTTTTTTTTTTTTTTTTTTTTTTTTTATGAAAGTTTTTTCGCGCCGAGCCGGTGCCGGGCGACATTAGACGCATGTGATTTGTGTCGTAGCATGCCCATACCGTAGTATGCCTCCCATCAGAGCACGTAGTATATTGTGGAATTAGTAGGTACTTGAATCTACAAAATTAGGGAGTACTTACCTTTCTAGCCTAAACATACATATACTAGGTACCTTAGGTATCAATAGAGCCCAGGTGAGGACTTATCGAACGGGGGTACACTGAACTTTATTTCTGGTTTATTTACCTGATTCAATGATTCTCCTACATAGGTATATCACAAAGCTCCTTCGTCACTGTTACAGAAAATCATATCCAAGCTCACTACAAAATGCATACTGTGCCTTAGGAAGGTTAATGCGGTGAAAATAACCACATTTTTATCACTTTCATAAAAGCAATGTTTTCCAAGAAAAACATCAAGAAAATGATTTCAGCTTCTGTTTTACGAGGTTGATACAAATAAAAATGTGAAATGCATTTTCTTTTATTGTCAGTAAGCAAGCTACCTACATATTTCCTATTTGGTTTAATGGGAAAACGATTTGTTAACAGAGATTCAAGAGGAGGTAAAATTACCGTTATTATTCTACTTATTTCAGCCTATTTCCTATTTGGTTTAATGGGAAAACGATTTGTTAACAGAGATTCAAGAGGAGGTAAAATTACCGTTATTATTCTACTTATTTCAGTGACACACGAATAAATATGATTTATCGAGGTATTTTTGTGAAATGAGCGTATGGCAAATGAAAATAATTAACAGCCAAGGTGAAAAATGTATTTTTAAAAAAAAGCTAGAAAAGTTTTTAGTTTTTATTGTTTGGAAAATTCGTCTTTTTTTACGAGAGTGAAATGGAATGTAAAACTTGGTCGAGGTCTTACACAATGCTTTCTAAAAAGTCAACCATTTCATCAAAATTGTATTCAATCTAGTTACCTAAATACCTACGTATTATTCTTTTTCATGAATCTAGTACAATCAGAGAGCGCACAATATGACTCTTTTTTAATATGCTAAAATATGGCGTTTTAGCATGGTTTCATGACATTGGCGGTCTCTGATCTTAATTAATGACAGGCCTGGGGCAAGCCGAGATTTGCTATGTAGCCCATTGCATACACAAAATAATTACTAGGCATTCATACAAAATAACACCTACTTATCCGACTCAAGCACAAAGTGTCTTTCATCCTGAGATTCCTGAGAGATATAAAAGCTATTTCTAGTTTCTACAAATCTACATTCCACATCAAGTATTCCAGTGAGAGCTTTTTTTCAATCTCAAAAAGAGCTACCTACAAAACATACGTAGGAGGTACCTAGAGATGCAGATGGGTATTCGGGATTAACGATGAGAGAGAGAGAGAGAGAGAGAGAGAGAGAGATAGAGAGGGAGCCAAAGGCAATAAATCATACCGAATTTTTCTTTGCGAAGAAAAATGTGTGAAAATAAAAAGGCCTCATGCCTTTTCATTTCATGCCTTCTCCTTACACAATTTCTTATATTTTCTTTGCCTATCTTATCTTTTGGTCAAAACATATAATGTCCTTTCTCTTTCCCCTTTTGGCCCACTGACCTGGGGAAATAAATGATGATATTGTGGTGACCTTGGGCAAATAAATAAAATACATATAGGTATTTGAAGAAAAAGAAGAAGAAGAAGAAGAAGAAGAAAAAAAGTCCCAAGGGAGGTTTTGTAGGTAGGTTTTTTATGTTACCTGCCAAAGATTTTTTTTTTATTGATAAACGATATACATACTAGGTAGGTACCTAAATTAAAAGATTTTTCTGTTTCCATTTGGTTTCAGTGCATCATGAATTCGGCACTGGTTATTCTTCTCACACAAGCAATTTTTTTTTTATTGATAAACGATATACCTACTAGGTAGGTACCTAAATTAAAAGATTTTTCTGTTTCCATTTGGTTTCAGTGCATCATGAATTCGGCACTGGTTATTCTTCTCACACCCATTGGAGCTATCCTAGCAGGACCTCTCATGGATGAGTTTGGCAGAAAGATGACTCTACAACTGTCGGTCATTCCCATGGTCATAGGGTGGACATTGATCAGTCTGACACCAAACGCTATCTGTCTCATTCTGGGGAGACTGTTGGCAGGATTTGCAGTCGGAATGGGACCGGCACCTAGTCAGGTAACAACTTCTTCTTCTTCTTCTTCTTCTTCTTCTTCTTCTTCTTCTTCTTCTTCTTCTTCTTCTTCTGGTGCATTGAACATGCTATCGCTACGGAGAGACTTGGTTGGTTTAGATTGATTTGGTTGGGCTCGAGCGCAGAGGTTGGAAAGTCGATAAACAGAACAGTACCTAGACTAATATCATACGCAATATTACTCATAGTAAACGTGCGCTCACGTGACGTGATAGTACAACATGCTATCGCTACGGAGAGACTTGGTTGGTTTAGATTGATTTGGTTGGGCTCGAGCGCAGAGGGTGGAAAGTCGATAAACAGAACAGTACCTAGACTAATATCATACGCAATATTACTCATAGTAAACGTGCGCTCACGTGACGTGATAGTAGTGTGTTTCTACCTTAATCCTCGTCATTATTCTGTGTGTACAAAATTCCAAACAAAATTCCTGCTGACGCTTGAAAATTTTGGTGAAATTTTGATAATTACAAACACCAGGCTCGAATTGAGGGTGCGTTTCACAGCAACGTATTAAGTGGGTTAATTACATGAAATTGTATGCACGGACGGGGTCGGCGCCCTTCGTCAGTCTCTCAATCAGCCCTAGTCAGGTAACAACTAAAAAGAATAAATTAATAATGGACTCTTGACTGGAAGCTGAGAAATGCACGAAGAATAAAAGAAATGAGGATAAAATTCTATGCCTCGTCCGGGATTGAACCCGAGCCCTCCCGTTCAATTTCTAAGAATTTTTATTAAATTAGAACAATAAAATCTTATTAAATGAAATGAGACCAATAAAATTAAATATCTTTTTCCATTTCCAGGTCCTCATCGGAGAAATATCCGAGCCCAAACTGAGGGGTTTCTTCGGCAGTACCCCTTCCGCGAGTTATGCCCTGGGCATTCTCATCGTGTATGGCATGAGTAGTATGTATGACTGGCGAATAGTGGCCGGTCTAGGCGCTATCCTGCCGGTCACAGCGTTCATATTCCTGTGCTTCCTACCCGAGAGTCCTACCTGGTACATCAATAAGAACAGGATAGACGAGGCGAGGAAGTCCTTGATATGGCTCCGAGGAGGAGATCGGGAAAAAGTAAGACTGTTCATTTTATTTTCGATACGTATGTTCTTACAGGAAAAGTTAACATTGTACGTAGAAAACAGCACGTTTTGTGATAATAGAATAGGATTGAAATTCTAATTTCCATATGACAAAGCCATGACTGCATGACTCTAACAGAAGAAGAAATTAACCATGATTTTCGTTTTCTATTCCAGGCTGACGAGGAACTTCAAGCTCTTCTCCTACTTGTCAAAACCAAAAGCAAAAACAAACAGCTCGAATGTCCAGAAGAAAACGAGTCAATTGAATCTCTCAGCTTGATTAGTTTGATTAAGAAATGCTGGCGACTCTTCTGTCGTCCTGAAGTACAGAGACCATTCTCTATTATCATCACCTTTGCAATCTTGCAAATCCTATCAGGATCTTATATTGTCATCTTCTATGCTGTCGAATTGGTTGCCACAGCAACTGGTAGTGAGAATCAGAATATTGCCGTCATGATTGCTGTCATGACAGCATTCACTAGGTTCGTTGTGTCTATCTTAGTATCTGTGTTATTATTCTTCCTAGGGAGACGAACCATTGGTATTATCTCCGGCATAGGTACTTCTCTTGCATGTCTGTGCATTGTATCCTACTTGTACTGTAAACAGTACAAGGTGGTTCTCTGGGGATGTGATATTGATATGAGTTATGTTAAGGACAATGGATTCACCATAGCTTGTCTCATCTTACTCTATGTTGCTATGAATACACTAGGTATTTTCTCTCTTCCCATGTTACTCATGGCAGAGACACTACCTGCTAATGTCCGCGGTATTGTCAGTGGCTTCACCGTCATGTTGGTCAATATTTTTATTTTCGGTACCACCAAAGCCTATCCATACACGAAAAACGCCATCGGTCCCATAGGAATCTTCACGTGGTTCAGTGTTATCTCTCTCATCATAGCTATCTACATCTATCTCTATCTACCCGAGACCAAAGACAGAAGTCTGACTGAGATAGAGTTCTACTTCAGCACGGGACGAAATCACCTCTGGATCACTCGAGACAAAGCAATGTACAAGAGAAAGAAGAAAGGCAAATGTAGAGATGTTCTGGATAAAAGCAATTCCAGCGCGAATTTAACATGAGCTCTGCATACATTTTGCAGTTGGACATGAGTTCACCATTTTTCAAAAAGTGAAAATTCACTTTGTTTGGTGATGAGAATTCAGGTCTTTTGAACCTGAAAAGTATTTTGTCTTGCGCATTTAATGTTTTATAAAAAGACAATAAGTAATCTGAGTCCCTGCTCCCTACAAAGAGAATATACTGATAACGATCAAACCCCCACCCCACGTTACGTCGTCATATCTGATATTGATAGGTTGGAATATCTGTCTCTCACATCAGTTGTAAATTCATGACAGACGACGTGCCAGGTTGCCAAGTCTCATCCTTGTCCATATATTATTCATTTCCAACGGTCATCGCTCATGTTTTTGACAGAATGCTTCAATTTCAATGGGCAAGAGTTCAAAGGATGAGAGACACACACAGAGAGAGGGAGAGAGACACAAAGAGAGAGAGAAGGAGACGGGAAGAGAGAAAGGGGGAGAGTGAAAAAAAAGAGGGAGAGAGCGGTGGGGGAGGGAGAGGAAGAAGGGTATAAGGGATGGGATGCCTACTTATAACAATAATAATAACAAAGCCTTGTACCTTGGAGATAAGGTAGCAAAACAATATGGCCTGTGGACACATTCCTCTCGAATGTTAGGGACCAAGAAGCCAGGGACAGGTTTGAGAGTCTCGAGTCATTTATCACACTAACACCCGATGTCACGTAAACTTGTCACAGCATCACCGTCAGGCCAAAACTTTGAACACAAGTGACATTTGAGTTCATGTTGTAAACCTCGACTTTAAAAAAGTTCTGATTTCTCTCTCGCTTCGTGTTTTTTCTGTCTTCTGGCAGAAGAAAAAAAAACTGTGATTTATTGTTTTACACGAGAAAAAAAGCTGAAAGATTTCCATGTCAGTGGATTGGCGAGCATTGCAACCAGAGTGAGAGATCAGAGGGGATTTCCAGTAGTGTCACGTTTTCGTAGTTGAGGGAAAAACAGCAATGCAAACTTTGCAAAACCCATCTGTATTGTACACAGATGGGTTTCCCTACTTAAAGGGTGATTACAAAGTTCTATAAAAGAAAGTAAGGAACGACTGTTTCTGAACACTTGAAAGCTATAAGGGTACGGACCTGTAACTAAAAAGTAGAACCACAGTGATCATACCTGCTACTGAAAAGTACCTCCAGCGCAACGGCAGGTGTGACCACTGACCATATTGTTTCTACCCGAGATTAAAGGAAAGACTTGAGAGCGTCCACTCAAGGACCAAGAAATACCCACTCAAAATTCGCAAGAAATTCGGTATAACGAATGATTATAGCGAAACAATTGCCAATAATTCTACCCGTTTTTACTTTATATGTACATGTTGGAGTTATGATGAAGTATGTCCCAAGAACCTATGGGAAGCTTCAATAATGTAAGTAATATTTACTAGCATGGTATTCAACGAGGTTGAGTCTTTTGTGTTAAATTTTATGTATGAGATACAAATAGGTATGACCTTTACGCAATTCTGACCTTTGGGACCAAAAGTCGTCGAGGTTGAATTTGAAACAAAGATAGGTGTACATAGGCTTTAATATTTAAAGGCCATCGGCTAAATAGCAGTAAGTTGTATACAATCTCCCTTATTTAGGAAAGTGAATATTAGTAAATAGTTTACACCTATGTATAGTAAGTAGTAAATACTAGATGTAAGTATAACCTTATTTATGTTACAAGTAGAAAAAAGTGTTACCATAATGAACTTTATTTAGGTAGGTACGTACCGATTATAGAAAAAAAATCGGGCAGTGTATTTTGTACTACGCCGACCACATTGGGTTTTGCATGACAGTTTTACCTTACAGGTGACATGCATAATGTGTGAGGCAGAAAAAGTTCACTTTTTTTTCGCGGGTGAATTTTTTTTTTTAGCTACAGAAATTCAGTTTTGACTGGCGGACTTATGCCTGTTACAGGCAAAACCTGCCTTGAATGCCCGGTCTTAAGACGGTAAAGAGTTACCTACATCATGCCCTATTTATTTAATACATAACTGCAATGTCCTATATCCTTATAACAATATCTATCAATACAACCGTTCCCAGAAAGAAGGGGCTATGTTGGTTAGTAGCAAAAATAACAGACTCTTCTTCCTGGAAACGATTTAATGGGTTATCCATCTATTTATTAAAGAGTATGTTTAATTTCATATGTGCAGATCTGATCTTAAGTATTACCTAAATATTTGTAAGTATGTACCTACCTGCGCAGTTACCTATGTATTGTATTTTTGACCAACGAAATAAACATGTCTGTGATTCTTGTAAAAAAAAAAAATATCTTTTCTTCTTTCTCTATTTGCAATATCTCTGTATCCACCTATCTTCATTTTGCAGGTATTATAAGAAAGATAACAAAGCATCTATACTTTCAAAAAGCCTAATCCATGGGATTTAGCCTACTTGATTGTGTCGAGTAGGAAAGAGAATTCATAATGTACTCGTACTTATTTCGAGTGCGTAGTGATGCCAAAGAGACACGTACGAGTACAATGTCAAAAGATAAGCGGAGGAAAGACGAATAAATAATAGGTAGCAGAAACATCGGAAAAGAGACAAGAGGAAATGAAAGAAAAACAAGCTGGGTCCGTCCCTCCGAGAATTTTTTTAGCCCGTAATTTATTCGATCGTGGTTAAGGAAAATCAGTACCTATGTACCTACCTACCTAATTTGTTTAATATTCAATTGATTTGATTTTACTTTCCAGTAATGTTTTAAAACCAAGACTAGAGCGCGTTCTCCCTTTTCTCCTTTTAATGTTTCCTAATAACTACCAATATAATGTTTAAGTCGCCCATCCATTTATTGGCCTTGCTCGACGTAGCTTAACATAGGTGACGCTAAAACCGATCTTAAATGATCGACTGAAGTGTTATCTAAAACTTTCTCGCTTTGAATTCATAGGTCGTCGCGACAAATTTCGAGATCAGAGCTCATTTGTGTGAGAAAATGTGAAAAAATCCCCCAAAAACCATTTTATTTTTTTATTTATTTATTTATTTTTTTTTTGGTTTTTTAGCTTTATGGTTTTCTTGACAAAATTTGCACCACCACTTTCGTGTTCCTGATAAAAATTTGACCTTTAATTTGATATATAGGTCGATCAGGTTTGGATAAGTCCTTCTGTGGGGACAGACAGACAGACAGACAGAGTGACAGACGACACCGAAGCGAATACAATAGCCCGTCCACTATACCTTTTTTTATTACTATCGTAATAATAAAGGAAGGACGGGCTAAAAAATAAGGAGAAAAAAGAGGGAGCGAAAGAGGAGAAGGTATAGGAGGAAAGAGGTGAGGTGAAATATTTGAAAAAGCTGCAGGTAACCAGGTATTTCATTCAGAATTGTGATTTTTTTTTTTTTTTTAGGTTTGACAGAGGGAACTGTAACTGCTAAGGTCTTATCATCCCGAAAGCGAAGAGAGAAGGAAGACAGGAAAAGAGAAAGCCGGCCGTTCCGAGAACGAACTTTTTTAATTCAAGAAAAAAAATTTGTGAGGAGATTATAAAATCGTTTAATTTATTGTTACAGTTTCTGATTATTGTTAAATAACTCGTAAAATAATAAAGTTTTCACTGGTTTACTTGAAAATTTCATCTTCAAAATCCAGTAGGTATGTAAATAATTATGTGTGCTATTGAATATCGAGACAAATCATTGGATGACTTGCCCAACAACAAGGTAACAGTTGAAACAAAATAGTGAACAATATCTCAAGTAGACCTCAACATCTTAAGTCGAACTACTTATGTATACCAAATATACATATCTACATCATTAAGAAAATGACTCAGAATCAGTAACAATTCTTTTGCAGACAATTTTAGCTGGGAATTGAAATGAATGCAGATGCAGCAAATATTTGGAGACTGCAACCCCGTAGTTGTTTACAGGAAGTATTTGCACAGAGAGCATATTTATCTCCTGAAAATTGCACGAATAGATACTCTATTAGCAACTTTCATAACCTCTCCCACCTTCAAAAGATATAAACTAGATGAGTAAGGGGTTTTTCAAAATAGGTAGTCAGACATGTACAATGTACATATTCACACGTGAATTACATTAATCCATATTTACCTATATGTAGTTTATACTCAAAATCGGTTAAATATTCTATGTGATAATATACATATTTATGAAATAAATAATGAAATGAGGAAGGTTCTGTTTAAAGTCTCAGCTTATTGCTTAAGCAAAAGAGGCTGAGTGAGGTCTACAGTTCACAGAACTACTAGTAGGTAGGTAGGTATGTATTATTTTCACTTAATGTAGGTACAAAATACCTAATATGCTCCAATAATATTATACATGTGGCATAAAATAAGTAGGTATACTCCTATATAGTAGTATGATATATATTAACATACCCTACAAAACATATGGGTTTCTATGTTAATATAATATGGGATGAAAATCATACAAGCAACGTTGTATGTTTGTGAAATTCAAGTTGTACCTGCATTTGAAGTACAAGGATCGTCCCTCTTCTAGTCCTTGAAAAAAGAACTACTCAGTCAATGAGTCAAATCCCAATTTCCTCGAGTTGAAGACTAGAAAATACCTTCATCCTGCCCGAATAGGATTGAACATTGCTGGGGTTTTAGAGTTTTTCTTCTTCTTCTTCTTCTTCTTCTTCTTCTTCTTCTTTTACACACTCACTCACTCACTCACTCTTTACCTTTACACATCCTCAACAGGTGACTAAAAACTTGATCCAGATACTTTTCAAAAGTTCACTCTTGTTACAGGTAACTGACACTCTAATGACACATAAACAGTTGATCTCATTAGCATTGGAATAAACAGAGCATATAATTACATAAACAAGACCTTTGTTTCGAACACTATGGAAAATGCTTTGTAATGAAAGAGGTACAAAGAGGATGAATAAACACAGCATTGGATCCTCAATGGAGACAATAGGATACTCCTTGATGAATTCCTGGTACAGGGCGGTCAACTTGTCTGCAGGGAGCCACTGGGACTTGTCGGAGTTGGGGTTCTTGAAGTCCAGATCGTATTGGCCTTCCCTGAATCAGTCAATAGGAAACAAATATTGAAAGTGAATTAGTAAACCATACTAATTCAAAGATAACTTGAAAATTACAGAAAATAAATGTGAGAAGAAAATGTTATGGACCTCAGCTGTTTCTTCCTCAGTCAACTTATGGGGACGATTAGATAAAAGGCTAGTGAAAAAGATGAGAGCATAGAATCTAGTATCACGTTACTTAGAAGTTCAAAGGGTTATCTCTCACATGCAAAAACAAACAACAAAATGAGATTTTAAGTATGTACTTATTCTAGGTTTTTTTTTCTTCCAATACAACTCACTTGAAGAATTCAGAGGCAGCCACATCCATGCCGATCTCCACTTTGCCCGTGTATCCAGCCTTCTCAATGGCCTCCACAATGAGTCTGAGACCTTCCTTGTTGTCCAGAATGTTAGGCGCGAAACCTCCTTCATCTCCGACGGCGGTGGCATCCAAACCAAACTTGGTGTTGATGACCTTCTTCAGATGATGGTACACTTCACTGCCAATCTTCATGGCTTCGGAGAAGGAAGAGGCACCTGGAAGTTGAGAATATTGTATGTCACGTAAGAATAATGTAAGTCGGTTGAGAATAATGTATGTCAGTGTAGCTAACAGCTATATTATAAATAATTGTAAATAATCAATAATTTTATCAGTGGTCATTTTGTGAAGCTAAGAGCCTTTCCTTGATCACGGCACTATTGACAATCGCATTCATCGGGAAAAATTTCGTCCTAACTTCATAACGCGTAAAATGTACAAGACATGAGTAAAATATTATTTTCAATCCTATCTATCCTGTCTTTCTTCTCTCTTCGATTTCGGCACGATAAGTACAGGAGAAAAATGAAGCTCGAAGGGGGGGCCCTAGCCCTCTAAATACGGCCCTGTAAAATACCCAATGGCCTCGGGAGATGGAAAAACTAAACATTGCAGTCTGTCGGTACCTATTTGAACGTTCTCTTTCTTTCTCACTCTCTCTCCCTCCCTCTCTCTCTCTTTCACTCACGTTTTCTCTCCCTCACGCTCTTTCGCTCTCTCTCTCTCTCTCTCTCTCATAATCCTCTCTAACACATGTAGTAATTATAACCCTCGGGACTATTGGAATAACAGAGGAGCGTTTCTCTAAACTCGATGAACAAGAGAAAACAATTTGTTTTCCATCGACACAATATTCTCAAAGGAACTCTTAATGAAATTCAACATTTGGCACTCTGAAGTTCGAGAGTCAAAAAACTCGCTTTCCCATTTGTTCCCCCTGGGCATGGCGTGAGAACTTATCAATATCAAGGAATTTCGAGTTACATTTTTTTTTTTTTTTTTTTTTTTTGGGAACTCTTAATGAAATTCAACATTTGGCACTCTGAAGTTCGAGAGTCAAAAAACTCGCTTTCCTATTTGTTCCCCCTGGGGATGGCGTGAGAACTTATCAATATCAAGGAATTTCGAGTCACATATTTTTTTTTTTTTTTTTTTAGGCTTGACAGAGGGAACTGTAACTGCTAAGGTCTTATCATCCCGAAAGCGAAGAGAGAAGGAAGACAGGAAAAGAGAAAGCCGGCCGTTCCGAGAACGAACTTTATCTGTTCAGGATAAAACCCGACCCGGGCGGGAATCGAACCCGCGACCAAGCATTTACAAGACAGACGCGCTACCTTCCAAGCTAACTAGGCTGGAGGGAATTTTGGGCAAGGCATACTTAAATGCTTGTCGCGTTCTCCATCTAAAACACCTAGATACCTTTTATGAATTGGACTCGAACCACCAATCTCCAGATCCGAAGTTCAATAACCACTAAACCAGTGAGGTTGGTCAATACAATACCTGATACCCTGAAATTCAAAACCCGAAAAATTCGCCCTCCCGTTTGTTGCCCCTGGTGTACTTATCGATATTAAAAATTATGCAAATGAACTGGAAACCTAAACTATAATTTTAATTAAAGAAAAAAGTTTGTGAGGAGATTATAAAATCGTTTAATTTATTGTTACAGTTTCTGATTATTGTTAAATTACTCGTAAAATAATAAAGTTTTCACTGGTTTACATGAAAATTTCATCTTCGAAAACCAGCAAATATCTATAATAGAGTGTGCTATTGAATATATCGAGACAAATCATTCAATCATTGGATGACTTGCCCAACAAGGTAACAGTTGAAACAAAATAGTGAACAATATCTCAAGTAGAACTCAACATCTTAAGTCGAACTACTTATGTATACCAAATATACATATCTCCATCATTAAGAAAATGATTTAGAATCAGAAACAAATCTTTTGAAGACAATTTTAGCTGGGAATTGAAATGAATGCAGATGCAGCAAATATTTGGAAACTGCAACCCCATAGTTGTTTACAGGAAGTATTTGCACAGAGAGCATATTTATCTCCTGAAGATTGCACGAATAGATACTCTATTAGCAACTTTCATAACCTCTCCCACCTTCAAAAGATATAAACTAGATGAGTAAGGGGTTTTTCAAAAGAAAAATCAATCAATCAATCAATCAATCAATCCTATCCCAACAAGATTTTTTTTTAATCCTGTATTGTTCACCCGTCTCAACTTACCTGTGGGCAGAATCATGAACTCTTGCATAGCGAGCTTGTTACCAGCATGGGAACCTCCGTTGATAACATTGAATGCAGGTACAGGGAGGATGATATTGCTGTTCCCGGCCAGGTCAGCCAAGTGTCTGCAGAACAGAGATGATAAATATACTATAGGCAGGGGCTTACCAAGTCAGATTAACTCGGGATCAAACTGGGTAATGAGTCTCGATCCTCGCTCAATCCCGTTAAGACAAGGTAATTCCAGGCCTAAGAGGTCACATGTTACTACAGTTGGAGGTAATATGACCATTAAGAATTGCTATTATGGCCATAGGCTATACATAAGTTCAATCCGGGATCAAACTGAGTAATGAGTCTCGATCCTCGCTCAATCCCGTTAAGATAAGGTGATTCCAGGCCCAAGAGGTCACATGTTACTACAGTTGGAGGTAATATGACCATTAAGAATTGCTATTATGGCCATAGGCCATACAGTAAAGAATTGTATTTCAAAAGTAAAATAATGTGAACATTTTTTCCACTGTTCAGAGTTTTCGACGAACTAAATAAGTACCAACCTAGGTACGTGTTTTGAGTTACTTTACTGGTTACCTATTCATCATTTAAATACGTAGGTATTCAGTAAAAACTTTTCTCGTCAACAGCATTGAACTGAAATTTTAGTAGGTAAGCTATGGGCCATAGGCCATACAGTAAAGAATTAGATTTCAAAAGTAAAATAATGGGAACATTTTTTCCACTGTTCAGAGTTTTCGACGAACTAAACAAGTACCAACCTACGTGTTTTGGGTTACTTTACTGGTTAATAATATTCAACAATTTAACATATTCATTTATTTAGTATGATGAATTGATGAATATATCAGGGACATACAACCGGATACCTATTCATCATTTAAATACGTAGGTATTCAGTAAAAACTTTTCTCGTCAACAGCATTGAACTGAAATTTTAGTAGGTAAGCTATGTACGCTAACTGTACTAGTACTGAATATTAGTAGGTACTAAGCAACTGGGAAGTCACGGTACTTCAAATCATTTTGCTATATGTAGGTTTACAAACTCAAGGAGAACTAATATCATTCCAAGGTCATACACAATCATTCTGTACCTACTTGTTGCACTAATTGATTAACACCTATTTCCCGTTTGAACTTGAAACAAGACAGGATTCACTGATGCTAGGTTAAAATGACGAAATTATTCAACAATACTGCCTACTCGATATTAATACCTAGTTCTTATTTGCTTTACTCAACTACTTAATGTTAACAATACATTGATATTTGGGTACACCTACTTACACTGAAAACAGAGTGGAGTGGAGAGCATCAAGCTTCAAGAGGGGAGTGATGAATACAAGCTGCATAGAGCTGAGGCTGAGAGCATATGCTTTCCATTCCACTCTCTTTTTAGCCTAAGCCAGTGGTATTAGCACATTGAATGCACCAGTTCCCAAAATGGATCGCTCACTTAAGTGAAGCAACGTTGTGCGTGGTTGGTATCTGAACGGGTGACATGCTGCTTGGTGAGGTTAATGTGAGAAGGTCTGAGGGAGGGTAATGCTGCCCCCCCCATACTAAAAACCTTTGCACCTAAAGTACCCACTTATTCAGTGATGCAACATAATTTCCTATTTTCAAGCTACTCACTTGTACAGAGGAACTCCCTTCTTGGCAGCTCCAGCCTTGGCCACTGCCAATGAGACTCCCAGAATGGCGTTGGCTCCGAATTTGGATTTGTTCTCGGTGCCATCCAGTTTGATCATGAACTCATCAATTTCCTTCTGCTGGGTCACTTCAAAGCTCTGGAAACCAACAGACAATATTGATATTTTACTAAGGCCAGAAAGCCGTTCTGAGACGGGTAGGTATCAGGTAGATGGGTGTACCTGTTAGGTCTACCCAATAATGTATGACAGTGATAATAAGTCCCTCAGGCATCCTGTCAGGTCTACCTGATAGTGGATGACTAGCCTAATATTGAGGTACAAAAAAAAGGATAAAAATGTACCTTTAGTAAATAAATAATAGGTAGAAGACTAACAAGGAAATTAAGCTCATTTAGGAGAAAGAACATTTGAGAAACAAAGCAAAGTAAGTAAGTAACCAAACTCAGTAGGGTATTGGTAGTTCAAGTCAGGTCATAAAATTTATCACAATGACAAACATTCATGCTTAACAGAATTAATATTTCTTGAGTAATTAAAGATCATCGGAACCTATGTAGAGCATAAAAATTTGATAAAAGGAATAACGAAATCTATTCTTTTATTAGACTAGTTCAAGTCAAAATTATTTGAAGAGAAATTATTTGAACTACCTCCTTGAGCAGGGCAGGGGCAATGTCATTATTGATGAAGCCTACAGCCTTGGTTACTCCCTTGCCATGATAGTGTGCCTTGTCGTTATCTCTCAGCTCCAAAGCTTCATAGATTCCGGTGCTGGCACCAGAGGGGACAGCAGCTCTAAATAGGCCAAGTTCTGTGGTGAGGTCAACCTGGAAACAAGAGAAATTGGTTTGAAAATAGTGAGAATTATGGAATCAACTAATATCTAACTTACCTAGGTATCCAAAGCAAATTAAACTTTGATGGGAATTTTCTCAGGTTAAATTTAAATACTTGTATTATGTTTCTCAGATGGGAAATTTATTTATTTAAATAAGAATCAAAGTGGTACTCAAATGTGTAGAAGGTACCATAGTTAGATGAAATAAATAATAGTGTTACAAGCCAACTGCTTATTATTTTTGGTAGGAAGGTAAGTAAGTAGGTAAGTACTTACTCTAAAAAATAAAGGAAAAAAAAACTTACCTCAACAGTTGGGTTGCCACGAGAGTCAAAGATTTGACGGGCATGAATCTTGCTGATAGGCATTCTGACAGAACTGTAAAATCTTACAAAGACTTGTTTACTGGAAGAAAACACAAATTTTGAAAAATATTAGATCCCATTAAATCAGTCAAATATTAATTATTACTAAGAATTTATTGATTTTAGAAAATGATCTAAATAAAATGGGAAAATTTATCAATCATAGTGTATGAGTAAGTAAAGTATGAAAGTAAATGACCTAAGAGGATACAAATACCTACCTATAGTGAAATATGACTGATTTCTAACTGGATACTTCTATATTCTCAACACTACTGAATACTGAGTACTCTCACTTCTACCTGAGCTTCACTTGAAATATGAATGAAATTACATTGAACTCAATCAATTGTATCTTTGTATCAATAATTTATTAGTCTGACCCAGTTAGAAAGTATGATAACAGTAAAAATGAAAATTAATTGCACATTTTGGTCTTTATTGCAAAATTAAGACAAGGTGAATGGGGTTGAGTGTTTAAATTAAGAAAGCTATCATCTTGAGAAATTACTAGCAAATCCAGTTTTAAGAAAATTTCAAAAACAGTTAAAAGAAAGCAGACTGTAGAAGTGTAAACAGGTAGACACAGATACTAGACAAGCTGATCAATTTCAATAAGTAGAAGTAGCACTGATGCAGGAAAAAAGAAAGGGTCAATAGAGGCACTCAAGCAGAAAGATATACTTTAAGTAGGTATAGTCCATTTCAACTGGGAAGTCCGATGACCTTTGGGTGCGCACTCGTCAAAAAATAGCTCGTTGATTAACAAGTAAGCATGTGAATAGTTGATCCCATGGGATTTTTCACGCCGAATCGAATGGTGAAACTTTTAGAACTGTCCGACTTACAGTTAAGTTGCGGTTCCCCTCCATGCACTTCCATCAGACTTCCCAGTTGACATGGACTGTACCTATACAGTTATAGAACAGGAATATTTTCTGCATTGATTCTGTTTAAGATAAGAATCAGTATTACAGGCTAGCTAGTGCACTTGGAAATATCAGACTAAGGTTAAAGCTTCATTTAGAATTTTAGGTGGAAGGAGACTTATCAAAATGGTGTGATAATGATAACAGGGGAGTAATTATTGGGGCAGAAAGAGGTACCTAAGGCCTTAAAATACCTAAAGGCTATAACTTTCTGGCAGGTGTAACCAAGTACCAAAGTACATAAATATGTCCTCACAGGATGCAATAGTCCCACACTAGTACATACTGGACTCTGCAGAGGAATTTTTGTAAGAAAAGACCTCCATGTAATTTAATATAAGTAAGCTTTCAGTGCTACTGATTTGCACTTACTTAACAGTGAATAGTGAATAAATGAATAGGACATTATTTAGTGCTCTATGGTCTAGGTAGGAACCACTTTTAAATTCCATTTAAACTGATCAATACCAAATATGAAATCAAAGTCATCATAACAAATCATGGAATTGAGTCCAACTACTAATTTGTGCCTAAGTATGAAGGTTATGAAGGAGCAATGTGAACATTTCAATCAATAACTCTGACCCAAAGTCACAGTTCAAATTTGGCTCAATTACATCAAGAGGTAAATATTTATCTCAAATCTTGATTACCTATTTATTCAAGTGATATTGACTATTGGCAACTAACCAAATACATTCCTTTATTTGATTATTCAATTAGGTTAGCCAAAAGAGACTATGAATATGAAATCAGGCTAAAACCTTTGAGATCATGCAGGTAAGTACTATTGTACCATGGGTTCATGGGTGCCACCCTACCACCAAAATGATGGTGTAGGTCAATAGATACCTAGGCCGAAATATCTCCTATATGTTTGCTTGAGGATTACACAAGACACACAACTTACATGCTCATGATATGCAATCGAAAACAAAAGAAATCAAATTTCAAACCCTGTCTATTATTGAACACTGGATAACTTGAAAATTCTGCAGGAATAAAGGAAATTTTACTTTATCACAACATGCAGAATAGGGTGACTTTGTGAGGTTAAAGCAGGGGCGAGCTTGGAAATTCGAAAGCTAAACTTAAATAAATAAACTAGATAGAAAGATAATTAACTAATGAATTACTTAAGAAATGATAGGAAACACAATTTTACCTTTGAAACTTAAAAGCAGAGAGGAAAGCCGACAGACAAATTGTGAAAAAACACTTTGAGAGCTCGCTGATACTTTTTGATAAAAATAACCTTTTGACCGATGGGATGAATGACCTTCACCTTCAAACGCGACCTCTACGGGCACAAGAGGTACTGTAGATAGACCTTTCATTAGAGCGAAAAATGTGAAATTTGTACATAATATATTGCTTGTTGCATAATCAACCTTATTTTTGAGGGGATTGAAAGGATATGGTTTGAAAGATCGAAAAGGAACACGTTGCCAGCCTAGTTAGCTTGGTTGGTAGCGCGTCTGTCTTGTAAGCGCTAGACCGTGGATTCGATTCCAGCCCGGGGCGGATGGTATTCTAAACAGATGAGGTTCGTTCTCGGAACGGCTGGCTTTCTCTTATCCTGTCTTCCCACTCTTCGATTTTGAAACGATAAAACCTTAGCAGTTACATCAGTTCCCTCTATCAAACCTCTTGAAAAAAAGACCCTAATGTCAAATCAAAATCAAATCATGAATAAAATTAGTATTATTATTATTTTTATTTTAAGAAGTTTGACAGAGGGAATTAAACTGCCAATGCTAAGATCTTATCGTCCCGAAGTCGAAGAGAGAAGGAAGACAGGATAGGAGAAAGCCAGCTGTTCCGAGATTCAGGATAAAACTATAATCCCACCGGGAATCGAACCGCGGCCTATCTACTAAGCAGTGGACACTACCATCCCGGGGGTTAATGTCTTTCACACGTCACGTCACTAGTCTCAAGTCTTGAAGAGAGTTGATCAGTATTAGGTATGTACCTACTACTTATTGTATCATAACTCCACAAATTCAGCTCATATTTATTCATAATATAACTACCTACTTATGTAACCAATAAAATATGCCACTTTGTATTACCAAGAAATACCTCCATATCAATAAAATAATTAAGTATAATCTATAATAACAGCACACATCCTTACCCACAATACAAGGGAGATCTGCCTCTCAGTGTGGGTAAGTATGCATAGGGTGACCATAATTTTTTTGGCCCAAAGCGGGACGCAGTCCTTTTTGGACGAAGGGGGGGGGTGAGGTACAAACCCACCTAGTTAGGTACCTATGTTACAACCTGCCTCTGCACTACACAGTCAATATTTTATTTTCAAATATTTTGATACATAATATTGTACAATATTGGAATCGTAAAATGGATTTTTTCCCGAGCTCATTGCTCTCAATGATAATATTAGGTTCGGACCAGCTAAAGCGGGACAATATCGGGACTTTGGGCGAAAGCGGGACATTTTAGCGTCCCCAGAGGATTTCTCGGGACAGCGGGACCAGAGGCTCCAAAGCGGGACTGTCCCGCCGAAAGCGGGACGTATGGTCAGCCTAGGTATAGTGCACGGACTATTGTATTCGCTTCGGTGTCTGTCTGACCGTCCGTCAGTCTGTCAGTCTGTCTGTCCCCATAGAAGGACTTATCCAAACCTGGTCGACCTCTATATCAAATTAAAGGTCTTTTTACCAGGATCACGAAAATGGTGGTGCAAATTTTGTCCAGAAAACCATAAAGCCAAAAAACCAAAAAAACTGGTTTTTGGGGGATTTTTTTCACATTTTCTCACACAAATGAGCTCTGATCTCGAAATTTGTCGCGACGACCTATGAACTCAAAGCGAGAAAGCTTTAGATAACACTTCAGTCGATCATTTAAGGATTTAAGACCGGTTTTAGCGTCACCTATGTTAAGCTACGCCGAAAAAGGCCAATAAATGGATGGGTGACTTGCACACTATACAGGGTGGTTCGTGATTTGCGAACCACGCTTATATCTCAGAAACGGCTGGGAATTAAGGAATGAAATAAACGGCATCATGTAGATGAAATTTTGATGATTAAAATGGCATTTTTTAAATTTGCAATTTTTTTGCAAAGCGGCCCATTTTTGCCAAATATAGGTCACTTTTATGGGAACCCCCATTTTTTATTTAATTTTTGGAATCAGCATAAAATTTTAATTGAAAAAATGTATTCACTCGAAAAAATTTGCTCTACAAAAATTCTGTACACTGTGAGAAAGAAAAACAATTTCTTAATTATTTCTTTAGTTTTTGTATTATTCACTTAACTATTTCAACAACAATCAACAACAACAAACAAATTTATAAAAGCTGTTCAAAATGAGATCCATCTGTTTGTACACAGTAAGGCATTCTTCGCTCTAACTCAGGACCAACTGCGTTGTTCATCAAATCTGGGGTCACTGACGCACACAAAATCGCGATTTGTGCAAATTTTTGCGAAATTTGGTATGCTATCCCGGTATGGTCCAAGGAAGGACGCGACTGTAACAATTTGGTAAAAATCGGACAGTCACTCATCCAGATATCAACCAAAGTCAATGTTGCTTCGAACTTCAAAAAAAAAGTAAAAAAATCAATTTTTTTCATACTTTATATTATATGATTCCTTATCACACGGGGAGTATTAATTTTAAGATAGGAAATTTTTGGTCGAAAATGTCGATTTTGGACTTGGAAAAATTTTCAAAAAAAAGTTCAATTTTTGGACACTTTTTGGCACGATAAGACCCTAGCAGTTACAGTTCCCTACCAAACCTCTTGGAAGAAAGAAAAATCATAACTTTAACCACACTAGAAAATATACGACTGGCAATGAAAAATCTGTCGGTTGGTTGGAAGAACGGTTTGCGATCATGATTAAATCGGAATAAAACGAACAACGTCGATTGTAATACGACATATAGAATATAGACGACTTGATAACTTGATATACATCATTAAGAAAATGACTCAGAAACAAATCTTTTGATGACAATTTAGCTGGGAATTTAGGATGCAGCAAAATATTTGGAAACTGCAACCCCGTAGTTGTTTACAGGAAGTATTTGCACGAATAGATATTCTATTAGGAACTTCCATAACCTCTCCCACCTACCTCCAAAAGATATAAACTAGATGAGTAAGGGGTTTTTCAAAATTTTGCATAAAGTAACCCCGCAGGGAATTAATGTAAGGC